>NC_048894.1:152338818-152388922 GCF_011077185.1 Oxyura jamaicensis | reverse complement strand
TTTCTTTCTTTCTTTCTTTCATTTTCTTTTATTTTCTTTCTTTTTTATCTTTTTTTTTCTTTTTCTCTTTCTTTTTCTTTCTTTTTCTTTCTTTTCCTTTTTCTCTTTCTTTTTCTTTTTCTCTTTGTTTTGTTTTGATACAAAAGCAGCTATTTTCAATGTTATCAGAAAGAACTGAAAATAGCATTGCATATTTGTCACATTTTGAGTGTCCAATAGATACACAGTGGTATTTCTTCTCCAGCTGTGAGGGCAGGAATTTGGTAGTCAGGTGGAGGGATGGAATTTAGGTTTTCAGAGATACTCAGGGTACTTTTACTTAGTATAGGAAACAGCCCATGAAATGAAGAAGCTATGGTACAAGCCCATGACATCATGTGCCAGTTCTGCTGTTCCTGTAACAATGCATAGCAGGGAGGCAATAAAATGCTGCTAAGGGGTAGTAGCCTTGGAAGCCACCTCTACTATTTCTTCAGGGAATATGAGATCTTAGGTGTTTAAATAGCATTTAACTCACCAGTTGTCTTGAGTATCAGTTCAAAAACATGACAGTAGAGGTTTTATTTGTTGCTGTGGTTATTAACTCCAGAAAAGAGAGGAAGAGATGCTTGAAGTTTCCAACCAATGTTGTCTGTGGGAAAGCCAGTGTCTTTAAATAACTAAAGGAAAACAATGGTAGCAATTGGAATAAGTTTCTGACTACTTTACTATCAAGGTTTCATTCACAAAGCTTTATTTTTTTGCAGTCATAATTCCAAATCACTATATTTACTCATTAACAATCATTGCTCTTTCTGCTCTACCTTATTTGCGCTGGTCTGCATTGCAGTCAGGATCTAATACACACCTAGCCAAATAACTTGGCAAACAGATAAAGTGATTTTAAACTTGAATCTGTTTTCCAACCAGGTACACATTTCCTTCATTGGTATGTACACATCCTCATATTGGAAGAATTGAGATGCCAGTAAATAGATCAAATTGTAGACGGAGGAGGTAAACAGCAGAGATTTGAGCTGACAAAACAAATGATCCTCTAACTATGTATTTAGGTTCATAACAATAAATGCCATTTTAAAATATATATATAACTATCCACAACATTGGACTTGACAATCTCTAGCATTAGCAAATGTCACAGGCTAGCTGGTGGCTGTGTAGACCTTTCTCTGGGTTGTATTATTTGTTTGATGTATCTAAGTATTCCAAATTTCTGCCATTTTAAAACATTTCGATTTCGAGGCATCCATTCAATCTTTATCTATGTGCTCTCATTTCCTTAAAAATCTGTCTTATTATATGGACTGTGATATTAATTGCATTTGAGAGAGAAAAAAAAATAGGGACAGTGACAGCAGAGGGAGAGGCAACAAATATTTACCCAGTCTTTTAAATACTTTTTTTTTTTTTTCTCTCTTTTTATTTTTTTTCTTATGCCTACAGTCAGCTTCACAATTTGGTCCACTAACAAAAAATATGGTGTCCCTTACTGATTCAATTGCCACCTTTATTTCTGTTTGTACAATGGTATAAATGCAAGCAAAAACTTTATAGGTATTTACATTAGTGTTTACAAAATGTGAAAAATACATGAATGCCTACTGGTAGAGACATAATCTATAAGCTCCCTATTAGTATATAATGAGAAGGAAGAGTTGTTCCCTGATGCACTGATCCTGGTTTCAGTAAGACTTAATGAGACATACACCTGCCAAACACTGATGTACAAGTTAAAGGAAATTGGGACTGTGTTTAATGTATTATTTTTTCATGAAAATGTTCAGACCTCCTTGCTCATTGCTCATGTAAAAATGTGTGTGGAAAAAAAAATTAATAAATAAAATAAAAATTGGAGGAGGATGTTTACAGAGTTATTTGATCCAGATCTGTTGCAGTGTTGAGGAACAGGACATGTTTTTTTCTCTGCAAATTGGCATCTCATACTCTTCTTCAAACAAAACAACTTTACATTCATCATTCTAACACTCAGTAGAAACTAGTTTCATGCTTTGCCAGATGAATTTCCTTCAGAGCTCTTCATTACTATTTGTTTCTTCTGATCATCTGTCAGTCTCTGTTATTAAATAAGGTAATAAATTTTATTACCAATGTTCTGGGTATCAAAATCATCAGGGCTGTAGTAATAATTAATTAGAATAATACCATTGATGCATAGCTTTTTCTTTTTCTCAAAAGCCACAAATCCTATGCACATCCCCAGATGTAGGATACCAGTTTATCATCCTTTTTCCAGTATAGAGAACTGAGTCCAGGGACCAAGGAAAAAATGCTTTCTCCTCAATAGCACATGAACAATTTGACATTAGGGTTTTATTCTGCCAGACAAGCTAATGGGTCATATAAGTGTCAGAGAAATTAGCATTTGCAATTATCCCTAACAGCTTGCTTAACACAGCACATTTTCAAAAGACAGGCTTTTCCACTTCACAGGGAGCCTTCCAATGCATGCCAATCTGCAGACACTTCAAGTGCAAGGAAAAGTTATTGTCCAATTAAGCAAAGGTAAAATAGTCATGATGATCCTGCTAAACCTCTTGATTCAGTTGCCTAAACTTAGGCCTCTAGAGTCATTTTAAATGCCTTATTGCACCATGCTTGCGCTCTTGCTGCAGGTTTTCTGCAAGCCCTGTGTCATATCTGCCAGTTCCTGCAGATGTCTCAGATACTCAGCGCAGCAGCTGACTCATGCTCTAATGGCTATGTTAAAATATAGCTTAATGCTACTTGCCTTATAGCTTTAATGCTGTGGGGAAGATTCATGGTCTAATAAATTAGCAATAGTGGTAACATTATTTTTCAGAGGTCAGAGGTGGAGGACTGAGTGTCAGGGCCTTGAGTGGGCCACCAGACTCTAATTGCCCTGGCCATCCTGCAGACATCTTGTTCTCTACAAACTCCTCCTCATCTCCTTTAGTCTAGGAATTTATTAGCTTGTGTTCAGGGTCAGCTTTCATATGATGCAGCTGCTTAACCCTGAAGCAAACTTGGTGAAAACAAGCTGTTAGAGAGCCCTATGGGAAGACTTGTATGGGGGCTTCACCCCTACCTGCACTTTCTGCCATGTTCAGAAGCTGCAACAGAGATGCAGCCCTTGCCCTTGGTCTTTGCCTGAGCCACACTGCAGGTATGCCTGTGCCTGGCCTTGCACCTTGCAGATGAGGACTTGCTGAAGTCAGACCTAACCCATTATTAGGACTAATGTGGTGATCATATCTCTGTGCTTCCCCTGGTTACTGACACCAACCCTGCTCTGCCCTTCTGGACTGCATGTGTCCCATGGCTGCAAGGAGAATGCCCTGCATGCCTGGCTGTCACCTCTGGCTCATGGCTCCCCTCCCCTTGCAGATCAGCCCACTCTCGCTGTTTGCTGACACTGAGGATAAAGGACTTAACCACTGAAGGCTCTGGAAACCCTCTAATGTGTGCCCCTACCTCCTAGTGCAGATTACAACAATATATTTGCATAAGAGTGTCATGAAAGTGAATATATATGTAGTTAGGAAACAATTATCTTGTCATGTCTGTGTACTTTTCCTCATTTTCCTATTGTTATGTAGTGAGCATAAACACACGAAGGATTCAGATTAAACTCTTAACATCTCAAGCAGTGATCTTATGATAGCTCTGCAGCTGAGTGGACTTGTGGTGTTAGCTAATGCTCTGCCTTTCCTCCACATATTTACAGAAGGGAAGGAAATACCACAAAGGTTAAACTTAATCCTGGAGAAAAAGTGGGTGACTTCCAATGCCTGACAGCAGTCATGAAAAGACACATGGTGAAGCTTAGAAAGGAGAATGGCAGACAGTGGCCTGTGAAGATGTATTTGACTACCTTTTATTTTATAAAAAGCTGCCTTAGTGAAATGACCATTTGACAGAACAATTTTAACATATGATTTAAAAATATAAAGGCAGTTCAATGTTTACAACAGATTGCATTACTTTCCCTGTCCAAAGGTGTTAGACAATTGTACCTGCCTCCTGACAGCTCTAGAGGCAAAGGAAAGCAGTAATTTCACTTTCAGCAATGACAAGAGAAACAGCCAGGGTTGGGGTAGGTCTTTTTCCTAGTAATTCTGCAGCAAAATGGCAGCTATTTTTACATTTACAAATCAAATTGAATACCTATTACACATGTTGCAAGCACTCATGCCACATCTCAGCCAGGTGAAAATCCACCCCCAGTAAGTGCAGATGTCACTCCTGTGTCTTTCATTCCTTCTGTTATTATGCTCTGGGAGTGACTGAGCTATTCACTTGATGGAGAAAATGGAAGGATGGAAGATATGGATTTAATGTTTATTTTATTCATGAATGATTATCACCCTTCATTGACAAATGATTTCTACTTAGGTCACTGCGTTTCACACACTCAGACAATTCCTAATCTCTGAGAAAACACAAGCAAAAAGAAATGCAGGGAATGAAGATCTTGGAATTATATGGGAGCTGCCACCTATCAAAACAACCTACTATGCTTCGCAGATGAGACACAATAGATCTGTAAAGGTACACATGCACTTGCCTCTCATGTGGGAGAATCAAACATAAAGATTTCTCTTCTCATTCTCTGCTCACTCTTATTTCAAACACAGGACTCAGCAGAGTGACATTCACCTAGAACAGACATATTTTGACTTCATGGATCAAAAATAAACAAACAAACACACAAACAAACAAATAAACAAATAAAGCTTTTTATCTGGGAGGTTTTACAGGTTAAATTTCCAAAAGGACACTATGGAATAGCCATGCTTGTGTTAATAGCATTTTCTGTTTTTTTTGTTGTTGTTGTTGTTTTTTTTTTTTTCACTCTTGATGAATCTCACTATGACCATAACAAAACTTTTATGAATCGTATTGATGTACAAGGTAACCTTATGACACCTAGTTATTTGGTGAACTGTGGAGAAAAAAAAAAAAAGTTCTGTGCTCAGCATCAAGATCAGTCACTGGGCTGAAGAAAAAACATGACTATTTTCTACTGCCTTGCACTCATATGCAGCATTTTTTTAAAGGCACATTTGCATTGCATAGTAATCCACAGTCAGTACAAGGAATAACTTCTATCAACACTGGGGTTTCTGTTTATGTTTGCCCTGGCTGATTTGAAGGCTCCAAGTTTTATGGTAGAAGGTGTGTTTGTTGGGGTAGACCTAGGGTTAAATTACACAGTATTTAATCTAGGCTGTAGTCACACTGTGTGCACCTGGCACAGTCACACTAGATAAGATTGAGATGTACAGATCAGTTGATCACAGTCTCGGCCAGTTGTCTGGAAGGGATTTTTCCAGAAGATTATTTCCAACATAGCATATACTAAATAGCTAAAAGTAGTAAAAGGTCAGCAGGCTTGTCCTAAAAATATTGGCAGACAGATTGTTCAGAGAGGCAGTGAGGAAACCTCAGTGAATTCCTAGGTATTTATAAGGCCAAGGCCATGTGCATCAAGAGACATTCCTTTGCAGTACCCAAGAGCTGTCTAACTGGCTCCAGGAGAAGAGAGCTGCATTAGCCACCACCTGTTCTGAAATGTCAGTGGACACTATCACAAAACTGAGAGACATATATATATGTAATAGGGTAATTTCTCAGCAAGTAGGTTCAACAAAATGCTGTCCTTCCAGCTCAGGATCAAAAGGAGACCTTATAATGCACTGGTGTTCATCTGAAGTCAGTACTGATCACCATCAGGATTAGAGCTGCTACTGAGATGTGCTCCTGGGGAAGAGAGGCTGTGAGGAGCAAGTATAAATTCTGAGTTTCGAAAGTTTAAGCCAATGATCTTATTGTTAATCTACCTTCTAAAGTACAGTCTGGTTCACTTACGAGGCTAATGCTTTACATTCTCATGCTGGTTTTCATCAAGGAATCTTGAAGCATTTTACAAGCATTACTGGCTTAAATTTCACTCCACCCAAAGCAAGGATATTAAGTGGTATTAATTGCACTGATATTTGATTTCTATCTCTTCATGATAGGAATGACATCACACTAGTTTGCTTAAAGTCCTAAGCACATTTACAATGCTGTGATTCTGAAAATGGGAGAAACAAAAAGATATCTTGGCCCTGAACTACTCTGTAAATTACTGGAAAAACTGGGAACAGGATGCAATCTGGTATCTTCTGCCAAGCTCTAAACTCCAGCCCAGTCTCTTTCTCTTTCTGTAAGTGACCATATTACACGGAGCAAGTATACATTTTGTACAATCTGAGAACACCTTTGAAATTTCCTAAAAGGAAAAAGAAGAAAAAGAAGAAGAAAGAGAAGGAGAAAGAGAAAGAGAAAGGAAAAGAAAAAGAAAAAGAGAAAGAGAAAGAAAAAGAAAAAGAAAAAGAAAGAAAAATAAAAATAAAAAGAAAAAGAAAAAGAACAAAAGAAAAAGAATACCCATCTCTACTTAGTCAGCTGTCTTAGATCTGCTGTTTGGCAGATTTCTGGAGCTGGGACTCAAAACTAAGACCGAATTTTGCTTTTGCACTGCAGACTTTCTCTCTGAAAGGTGTTGAAACCACTTTTTCTTTGGAGACTCATCTATGGACATGTAGATGGTAAACTTTGCAAAGCAAAGATGGTAAACTTTGCAAAGCAACTCGTAAGCATGCTCCAGAAATATAGCACCACATTTTTTATGAGCAAATGGTTTTCATGAGATCTTAGATTTCACTGGAGTATCTGTTTCAAAGTCTTCTCCCTGTTTTGCTTTTAAATTTTTACTTTCTCTGCAGCTACTTACTTCTGTTATGTCACTGTGTTGTAAAACACAACAACTTTCATTATCTATCCTTTAATTTATTTTTTTTTAAATCTCCTGTTTTGTAGTCTGAGCATTCAGTAAAATTGTTAATTTAATATCCTGGGGAATCTTGTTATTGCTGAGTTGAGTTTTGTATTTCTTTACTTCTTTCTGTCCTTGAGTAGCTAGAACATGATTTAACAAGATTAAAATGCTTGTTTAGAGAGACCAGTGCTTATTAGATTGGGTGATATCTATATTTCAGGTGAAAGTTTTGTGAATTTATGAACCCCTAGAAAACCCAGAACTTGTGAAAGTGTATTCTTTTCCTTATTACATTTTATTCTACCTTTCTGCTTGCTGCTGAAAGTTCTCAACTTGGAGAAGGGGGAAACACCTCAGAATGAATGTCAGTCCAACAAGAATTATAACACTCCGTGCTAGCAGAAACCTCTGTGGTTTGCACTGGTGTCTCGACAGTCTTGAGCAATATATCAGATAGATATGATATATCTAGAAAGAACTAAATCCTCCAGGAGTCATGGAGACTTCTGTAAACTTTCTAACAGCATCAAGGATTATCTCCTTGATTTACAATGACCTTCAGCACTCGTCTCTCTCTTCTACCCAACTGCATTCCCAAATCCCTCTTCCGAGAAGTCAGCCTAGAGCAGTTGCGCCTGTGCTGTCAGTTACGGTAAGGGCTTGCCCGGTCTTGCTTCCAACTACATTGTTTGTACACCAGATGTACTCACCAATCCCATTCCAGCTCAGTACCAGGCAAGAAGTTCAAAGCCCAGTCCAGCAGGTCAGTGCAAGCCCAGGCTTCTCTTCCCAGCTTCTGGGCAGTGTAAGCACAGGCTGAGAGCTGGAGCATATCCCAAATGCAACCTTAGAAATCACCATGTTATTTCAAAGAAGGAACAGGTCATTTGGGACTTGCACTACAGGTGCATCAGGCAGTAATGTAAAGAGCATGCAAGACTTAAAGGAGCTGAACTCTATGCTTAGGTCTATGTTTACATGACACATTCTGATTTCCATACCCTGTGATACCAGCCTCCTACCTCCTTCTGGATGACCTGTGATGTCCATGCTTTCTCCTGAGTGGCCTTTCATGGTTGGGAGGAGTTGGTGCAATGCCAGTCCTTTTATTTCTTTTTCTGTAAAAGTTACAAAACACACAAGAACATCTGGATCACTGGTGTGCGGAGGTCACCATCTATCTTATAATTTCATTGTTTTCTGATACAACTTCATCTGGCAATATGCCTTGTCTCCCTTGCTTTCTGAATAGAATATGATTTGCACTGCACCTCTCCTGTGGTTTTCCTGATTTCAGCTTTAACTCCTAAGATTTATAGTAGTAGTAATAATGTAAATCTGTTTTCTATAAAGACCTGCTTGGTTTCTGAATTGTCTCTTCACTGATTGTTCAAAGATTTTGGTAAAGCTGGGATGTTAGTAGAACCACATTTATCTGTCTGTGCGTGTGTTTGCTCCATCTTATAAAACAGGAGTTACTAAAGCTTCTCTACACTGTCCCACACTATCCCACTGCCTGAGGTGGGAAGGGACCTCAAGAGATCAAGTAGTCCAACACCCTGATATAAGTAGGGTTGACTAGAGCAGGTTGTTCAGGGCCACATACATGTAAGTTTTGAATATCTCCAAGGATAGATATTCAAAAGCTGCTTTAAACAATCTGTTCTGGTCCCCTCATGAGGAGAGGAGAGAAGAGGAGTAGAGAGGAGAGGATTAATCAATGTTTTAATCACATCTTGAGCATAAACTGACAAGTTAATATATATTACACTAAAGATTAGAATAGCTTTTTAGACCATCCAGAAGTGGAATGTAAATTTGTTGATATCTCATGTTCAGTCTGTCTGTTAGGGATATTTTCCATTGTTGCTTCATCTCCCCTAACAAACATTATATCATATTAAAGAAACTTTTATGTATTTCCTGCCCATGTAGTTTGTGATGCTGACCAAGCTGCAGTTATTAGGCAGTGGAGTCATTGATTATAAAAATTCTTTTAAATTCTCATTATTAATATGTTAGGCAGGATACTCATCATTTTAGAACTGCTCTGCTTTTTTGCTCTCAGGTAATTCTTGTTTTGCATTCTTTTATTTCCATTTAAAATAGCCTCTTCTTGAACTGTTTCAGTAAAAAGCCTGAGGGTTTTCTCCATCCCCATCAAATTAAATTTATTTAAGCTTTGAGCATAAAAAAATACAAGCATAAATAGGGACCAAGCTGTCAACTTGACTCATCATTTACAGTTAACAGGATTAACTTGGTACAGCAACCAATGTGAAAAACATCTCAGAGTACTGCCACATGATGAATGGACATATTTTAGTATTGACAGTCTTCTCTATCTTCCCCCCACTCTTCTTTGGTCAATGAGTTAATATAATGCTTCTTAAGAACTATCACAGGTTAGGCACAGAGTATGTTGCTTGCATGTTTCCATGATAATATGGTGATAGATTCTTGTATAGATGATGAAAAATCCATCCCTGACTGCACTATGCTCAGATGGACAAATAATAATAATAAAAATAATAATAAAAGAATTAAAAAAGACATGATTATGAGTTAAATATAGGTAGCACAGCTGATCCACAGTCTTACTTAATGTAGAACAGCAGATACTCTTGAAGTGATCAGAACTTGATTACCACTCACCTGTGGTATCTGTGGCATATGATCATTGATGGAAAATAAATTACTGAGGTTAAAATCAGTTATTTGTCCTCTTGTTGTGAAGTAACAAAGTATTATGCAAGGTAATAATTAGGTATTATATTTCAGATGCAACATTTATACTTCAAAGTACCTTGTTGAAATCAGTGGAGGATATTCAATGATTTTACTGACATTTGACATTAAAACAAACCATACTTAGCATTGATGATGCTCTGACATAACTATCAATAAATACTATTATGACTATTTATGACTGTCTGTGTGCACTGCTGCTACTATTTTTTTTTCTCCCTAATATATCTGTAATGAGGAATGCAGGGCTCACCCCACAAATTCATCCTACCATAGTATTCTTCACTCTGGTGGTTTGCAGCAGCTTTTTAAGGAAGGAAATTTGAAAATATAAAATAAGAAAGGTAGAAAATAAAGAGTTTGTTCTTGTTGCAAAGGAGAGATATTATGATTATGCAGACTAGCAGAGCCCTCATATGCTTCTAAACAGCTGACAGTTTTCCTTCCTCCTAGGATCTGACTCAGACGTGTTTGTACTATACAACCAGCGCTGCATTTAATGGACCTAAGAAGATGACATTATATGGGTATTTTCCAAATAAGAAAAAACATACAAAGTATTGCTATATAAAGTACTATCCATTAGCACATGCAGGTGATTGCAGGTGTTTCTGTATTTCAGTAGAAAATCCTAAACAAGACCATGACGTGTTTTGTTCTCCCCTTAATAGGCTTAGTCAGCATTTGAATTGAATTGCATTTGTGCACAATGGTTGACAATATATCCTGTTCCTATGATTAAAAATAAATAAATAAACAACACAAAATTGCTTTTCTTTTAATTAAAAAAAAAAAAAAATCTCAACTAGCTTCAGTGCTTAGACATATTTAATCACTATGTTCCCTATTATGGCAGCTAATGACAGAGTATTCCTCACCAGATGGAGTGATTATGACAACATTCCTTCAAGTTTTCCTCACTTTACCTCAATGTCTCCTTTGAAGAGCTAATGTTTTTTTTGTTTGTTTGTTTGTTTGTTTGTTTGTTTTAAAAAAACTTAGGACCTTGAAACTAGAAGTTCTCCAGTGGGATGAGGGAGACAATCAGAAGAGAAAATAATTAAATAAAAATAAAACTAATGAGCTGAGATAAGAAGAGTTAAATTGGAAAGGAAAGAGGAAAATAAGAATAAGAAAAATTAAAAAAACATATATATACAAAACAAGTGATATACAGTGCAACTGCACACTACCAGCCGACTGATGCCCAGCCAGTACCCAAGCAATGGTATCCCTCCCCATGGCCAACTACTCCCAGTTTTACTGTTGAGCATAATGTCATGTGGTATGGAACATCTCTTTGTTTGGTTTGGTTCAACTGTCCTGGTTGTGTCCCCTCCCAGTGTCTTGTGTACCCTCATCCTCCTCACTGGCAGGGCAGTGTGAGAAGCTGAAAAGTCTTTGGTTTAGAGTAATCACTGTTCTGCAATAACAAAAACACTGGTGTGATATCAACATTTTCATCTAAAATCCAAAATATAACACCATACCAGCTACAAAAATAAAAAATAAAATAAAATTTAAAAAAAGTATCCCAGCTGAAATTAGGACACTGCCCTTGAAGAAAAGCTGCCTAGAGTTTCCTAGGCTGCATTAGGAAGAGCATTACCAGCAGGTCAAGGAAAGTGATCCTTCCTCTCTTCTCAACACTAGTGAAACACACCTGGAGTGCTGTGACCAGTTCTGGGCTCCCTAGTACTGGAGAGACACTGACATACTGGAGGGAGTCCAGCAAATGGCCACTAAGTACTACAGTATCTCTCCTATGAGGAGAGGGTGAGAGAGCTGGGCCTGTTCATCCTGGAGAAGAGAATGCTCAAGGGGAATCAATTCAGAAATTTGGACTTTTTAACGTGTCACCTGCTTTCTTTGAGGGGCAACATCATAGAATCATAGAATGGCTCTGTTTGGAAGGGACCTTAGAGATCACCTAACTCCACCCCCCATGCCATAGGCAGGGGTGATACCGACTAGATCAGGTTGGCCAAGGCCCCATGTGGCGTGGCCTTGAACACCTCCGGGAATGGGACATCCACAGCTTCTCTGGGCGAACTGTTCCAGTGCCTCACTACCCTGACAGTGAGGAATTTCCTCCTAATGTCTAATCTAAATCTATCCTCTTTTAGTTTAAGACCATTTCTCCTTCTCTTATCTACCCAAGTAAAGAGTCCTTCTCCATCCCTTTTATAAGACCCCTGTAAGCACTGAAGGCTGCAAAGAGGTCTCCCCAGAAGCTTCCCATTTCCAGACAGAACATCCCAAGCTCTCTCAGCCTTAAACATCATACCCTATAAAATTTTAGTCTTAATTTCATCTGGAAATGGATTTCAGTATAACTTTACAACTAATTGCCTGTAATTCTCCAGTCCATCAAGTGACATCTACAAAATTCACACAAATTCCATGGTTACTGGGATTCAGCTGTTAAAATCATACATTCCCCCGTTGTTGTCAGTCTGTGAGGCTGTAGACTGAGGGATTTGGACTTTCTTTCTGAGTGCGCTGCAACATAAAGGTAACTTTAAAAGAAGGCTGCTTTACAGAACATGGATCCTCCAGAATGTTTAGGCTGCTAGAATGCATATGATTTTTTTTTTTTTTTTTTTTGGGGGGGGGGCACTTGCCAAGAAGATTTGAAAGTATAGGTGGGAGGACTGTTCTTTCAGAAGTCTTCAAGTTAGTCTGAGTGCGACGAAGAACAGTGAAGCTGGTGAAGGTTAGTGAAGCACTGAGGTTAAACCAGAGGTCCCTCCCAACATCAGTGATTCTGTGCAATATTATTATGTAAAAAAGGGGGTGGGGGATTTTTTTTTCCTTCATTATTTTAAGGATTTTCATATAAAAATAAAGTATTTTCTTGTAACATCTTGCTCAGGAAATAGCATACCTGCTATCTATCATTATGCACATTGAGATCACATTTTGTTACACATAGAAATGTTTTAACACCTCTATTTTTTTTTGTTTGATTTTTTTTTTTTATTTTCCTGGAAAATACAAACCTGAAGAAATGGCTGTTTCACAGATCACAGAATGGTAGAGGTTGGAAGGGACCTCCAGAGATCATTTACTCCAACCCACCTGCTCAAGAAGGGTCACCTAGAGCATGTTACACAAGATCATATCCAGGCAGGTTTTGAATATCTCCAAAGAAGAAGTTTCTTTTCAGTTCACCTTTGCTATGTTGAGTCTTACAGATTATTCCTGAACCCTTTCTGCTCCATCTCACTTATTGCATTTTTCAATGACATCCTGCTTCAACATTAGGAAAGCCTTCTTGCAAAGATATGTCCCTTTTCAAAAGGGAGTATATTTATATCTATATATCTATATATTTATATTTATATACCTGTATCTAATATATATATATTGTGAAATATAGTTAAAAATGGCATGTTCAGGACAGCAGAAAATTTAAAGTAAACAGTTATAGGTCTTTAAATGAATTTTAGCTATACTGGGGAAGTAAAAAATATGCCCACATCTACAAAAATCATCTGGACTTTTGGACATCATTAAACTTCTGGAACTCTTTTGATTTGCTCATCAATTATAATCACTTAAAACAGACAAAGGCAAGTCGTTCTCTGAATTCAAGAGATTATATTAATATTAACATCCGAATATTAATTATGTTCTATATTGAATGATAAATTTAATCCCAATACTTAATGATGATTTGCATGAAGTGATAAATTTAAAGAAGTGTTAATAGACATTGTAAATTCTTCAAGGACATTTTATTTGATGTGCAAGAATTTATTTGATGTGCCATGATTTCATAAATACAGAGAATCTTTCATTACACACACACAAAATGTCTTGATTAAAAGAAGAGGTGAAAGTGACTATTCTAGTTTAATATGCAATATGATGTGGAAAAACAACCACTTGAATTTAATGAATTCAAACAGCAAATTTGATGCAGCTAGCTGATAAGGGAAGAAAATCAATCACTGAAGTTTAAATGGCCCAGTAAAAATTACGGGTCATGGCTGAGTAGGTAGGCATATTACAATGAAGGTGAGTCCCTAAGTAATGCATGCATTCACTCTTACATGTGAATAGAAATGTAAGAAATAAGGATGCACAACAGGAAATAATGCTCAGTACCTTTTTTTTTTTTTTTTTTTTTTTTTTTTTATAATGATGTGAATGAGACTGAAGATGCCATTTCTAACAAATCTTGTTATAAGCAACATTTGCTAAAATTGAACATTTTGAAAACTACAGATTTATGTATTTAAGACCTATTTGAGGAACAAGAAACAATATTAAAAAAAATGGAGCTAAGAGACTTCCTCATTGAAAAAACTACCAGTCTCCTTTTAAGTAGGAGAGACAGATCTTACAAAAACTAAAAACTGCTCAACATGAGTTCAGTTCCAGAGGAAAATGCACTGACAAAATGGTAACCCAGTTTACAAAGGCAAAGGAAAGATGAGTAATGGCTATCCACTTGGCACATATAGTAAACCTGTCATTTTTCTGATGTTAATATAAATGCTGAAAATAATTTCTATGATAGTCCAAGAACAGTGAGACTATTTTACTAGCTAAGAGTAAGAAAATTGGGTTTACCTTTCAAAGGGAAACAAACAAACAAACAAACAAAAAATAGAAAGAAATTATTCTGTTTCAAAACATACCTAGGACTGAATATCATGTCAGAAGAACTAAAGGTAAAGGGCAACAGAGGGATAAGAAAAAGTTGTTAAAATTAATACAATCTGTCTAGAATTTAGAATAAAGTTTTTAATCATAACAATAATGAAGTTGTGATATACCATAGTAATTGTAGTTAGCAGTCAGCTGCTCTGCTTTTCTGTAGAGTAGTCTATAATGTGTATTTTATAACATCATATCTTATAACAAATAAAATTATATTCAATGACATGGAATGTCTCTTCTGATTCTACATTGCTATTATTCATACATCTGATCAAGACAAATATTTTGATGTATCCCATTTGCAGGGCATTTAACAAACAGCTACATAATATTTTAATTTCTATGGAAAAAGTAAACATCAAGTGTTGTAAAGTAACTTATTGCTTCATCTATTAAAAGGAAGCCAGCCATGAATTGACTGACAATTCATAAATATTTTATTAGTAAAGATCTCAATAATTGTATCAAATATTTGCAGATAAATCTTGAAACTAAGAAAAAATACTGACATAATAAATAATGAAGAAGACATGCTTCTTTAACAGGATATTCTGAAGTATCTTAAAATTGTTTGCCTATAATCAACTGCTCAGTAACATTTGCATGAGCAAGACATTCATGATAGAATTACTTAATAAGAGGCCTTACCATTGAAAGTACTAACTCAGAGAAAATAAAATAAATAAATAAGAAACCTTTTGTTCAACAGTAGAAAATTGTCTCAACATGCCAGCAGTGAAGTGCTGTAACAAAAAGGACAAAAATCATCTTCAGAAGTACAAAAAGCAGAACTGTCAAACAGGAGTAGGGAAATTGCCTTGTCTCTGTACACAGCTGTCAAGATTCCTGTCAGGTCTGTGGCTCTTGGAGAAATACTTGCGTAAGAAGGAAGATGGCAGGAAGATAGCAAAAACTGCTATCATATTTTATGTTGAAATGTTTTAGGAGCTCAGTCCTTTCAGTCTATTAAATAAATTGGTTTTGTCTCTGTATTTGATAATATGATTCTATGATTCTATAATGAGGTGAATGCAGAGAAAAAATCATAATGGGATTCAGTGAACAGTAAGACAAGTTTAGGTTCATAACTCCCTGAGTTGAATAAACAAAAGGTAAAGTACAGTTTCAAGCCAATTAGAGTAATCAAGCACATGTTTACAAAGTACAGTGAAGTGAGGGGGACTAGAGCTAGGAGAGATTTGATTGCACTAATGTACGTCATACAGTTATGTATATTGATACCAGGTTTTAACTCCAGGATTTGATCAGTTAACTGGAGCTCTGTGAGCCTCTGCTATGCTCTGAAATCTTTCCATGTACTGTGAAACAAACCAATCTATATTGTATCGTTTGGTTATGTACCCTATCTTACTACAATATAAGGATGATATTTGTTTGCCCCAAGGCAGCTAGGTTATATAAACATGATTGTCTAGGCTCCCTTTCTTTTAATGATTATAAATAAATAGTTTGCATTTCATTACTAAGGGAGACCTCTAACATAACTCAAAGGAACTGCAACTGAACAGTGTGTGGTTTTCTTCTCTGAGAGCCCAGACAATTAGCTCAAATGTAAGTGTATGCACTGTTTGTCTCTGAATATGGCTAAGATGAATCCCACTCCAGGAAATTCCATGTATCTCTCCCTTCAGGACTTCCTTCCAGTTACAGGATTTTTCCTCCAGCCAGGATCTTAACCTCCTTCTTTCTGGACTATTTCTTTCATTACAAGATAACTTCTTTAGAAGAACACATATTTTTTGACATCACCTCCTCTTTCCAGATATAAACTCTTTGTTTTCTGAGTCTAAATGGTCTAAAATACAATATATGAACAATCTCCTAACTGGTGATTCTCTCCATGCACCAAAACATTCAGGACAATATTGAATTTTGAACTTCCAGTGAATTGTCAAGAGAAAATTTGAACAACAAGACAGTGAATGTCAGAGCTAAGATTTTTCTTGCTGCATGAGATCAGAATAAATGATAAAAATGACCTTAAATTCTATGCATCTCTATATATGACTATACCAGATGTTATCTCACTAGGTGTCTTCCTCTTGTGATACAAGGTCTTAAAGTAAGCAGCAGAAAATCACATTATTCTCTTTAATTTAGTCACAGCATTGCTTCCAGCACTAATATTTTATTTTTTATTTTTATTATTACTAACAATTATCACCTCCATTAAAATATATTTTTAATAATTCTCTCTCTTAAATATATATATGTATATATAATTTCTCTTAAGTTTATTAATTTGCATTTTTCCAAGGTAAATGTAATGTTATTTCCTTTGGCTGCTTGCTCCTTATCAGTCAGCTTCTATATTATTTTTTTGGTTTTACTGATGTTTTCTAGATCTCTGTGTTGCATTTTTCATAAGTTCTTGTAACATCATCTTTACATAATCACCAGAATTTCTACAAAAGGAGAGTAGCATATCAGCAGTCTTATAATTATGTTCTTGTTATGTTGCAGTTGATCATTATGCTTTTTTCATGGCCCCTTTGGATAGTTTTCCACACGAAATTATGGTTATATAAGCTGATTTTCAGTAATCCCGTTTCAGGTCCCATTAAAGAATCATGGGTTTACAGAATGGTTGAGGTTGGAATAGACCTCAAGAGACTGCAAAGTCCAGCCCCCACACTGAACGCAGTATTCCAGGTGCTCAGCAGAAGATTCACGTCCTTCAACCCACTGTCAATACTTTGCCTAATGTAGCCCAGGAGGCTGCTGGCCTTCTTACTGGCAAGGGCACACTGCTGGCTCGTGTTCAACTTGGTGTCAACCAGAACATCCAAGGTCTTTTCTGCAGAGCTGCTGGTTGGCCCTCTATTGTGTCCTGGTGCCTGAGGCTGTTCTTCCCCAGGTACAGGATTTTGCATTTCTCCTTGTTGAACTCTATCAGGTTCCTGTCAGCCCATTTCTCCAGCATGTCCATGTCCCTCTGGAAGGCAGCACAACCCTTTGGTATGTTGAACACTTCTCCCAGTGTTCATATAGTAGTATCTGCTATAGTATGCATAGTATCTACTATAGTATGTATAGTAGTATCTACTGTAGTATGCATAGTATCATATGCAGACTTGCAGAGGGTGCACTCTGTCCAACCACCCAGGTCAGCCATGAAGATACTAAATAGTATTGGCTGCAGTATCGATCCCTGTGGTAACTCACTGGTGACTGGCCTCCAGTTTGATGTGTCACTGATCTAACCTTTTCTGCCCAGCAGTTCAGTTATTTTTCAGTCCACAGCACTGCCTATATATCTTGTCCATATTCACAGTTTGTCCAAGGATGTTATGAGCAACTATGTCAAAAGCCTTGATGAAGCCAGAATAAACACCTACTGCTCTCCCATTGTCCACCAAGACAATTATCTGATTATAGAAATCCTTCAGGCTGGTCAGGCTTGACTTTCTTCTCATAAGTCCATACTGAATACTCCCAATCTCATTCGTCTTCATATGTTTGGAAATTGTTTTCAGGAGAATTTGCTCCATCAGCTTCCCAGAGACTGAGATAAGTCTGACTTCTCTGCAGTTCTCCAGATATTGACTCAACCTTGAAGACAAGATTTTCAAGGCATTTATTTTCTTCCAATCCTCAAGAACCTCCCCTGATCACAATAATATGTAAAGATAATCAAGAGTGACCTTTCTATGACATTAATCCTGTCTGAACTTGTGTACAGGTCATAGAGATTTCTGAGAAAAGACATGAGAGCTTCCCCCACACGGATACACAGTAGGCATTTCATTATTGTTGTGCATACTCTTTGGACAGCCCTCCTTTATCCTTGCTATTTTCAGTGTCTCATTTTCACATCACCCTACACCCTGTGTTTGCCAAGACAGTCCACCTCTTATTTGCTTCTTTGTGGATTATCATCTCCCTTATCCCATTATATAAAATAATTTTAGATTAATTCCTTCTACTCTCCCTAGCAATATGGTCTGCTTACCATTAGTCTTTATTGCTTTATTTAGTGCAGTTTATGAAGCATAATACAAACATAATACAGGAGCTCTAGAAGTACTCCAGTAAACAAAGCTTTATGTGTTTAAAGTGGAAGAAAATGTCTTCTTCTTACAGGGCTGTTCTCCTTAGATCTCATACATGTTGCTATGACATAAATATAGTCATTGTGGTGGGCAAAGTGAATTAGCCATTATCTATATATGCTTTTAATTCCACAGAATAAAGGTAGTCTAGATAAAAAGCTCTGCTTTCAGTATTCACCTGAAATTTTAGTCATTGCTGTGTAGGAACATCAAAATAATGTTGTAGCAATGTAACATTTCTTCAGGATCCCTCCAACAACTGATGTGAAGTATACCCAGAACTGTCTCACTATATATATACATACATATATATATCTATATATATATATATGTAAACTAGCTCTTACATCTCTATTGATGTTGTTGAAGGGAGGTATATGTGGTTAGTTAGTTACTTATTTTTACTTGCACCCATAAAATGTTGAATTGCACATCAAAAAGCCAGCCATTCAAAAGCTGGAGGAAAAATAATATCACCCTATTTGCAGGGACATTTTCTGCATTTATTGGATATTTTAGTTATGCAGTGGAAGAAATAAACATGTCAGGATTCATCAGAAAGTCTTCACTTAATCTTCAAAAATACACAATACAACACTCAACAGATCAAATCCACTAGAGTTTTATTTTATAATCTTCAGCTTCTTTAGATTCAACTGCTTTATTGTTCTTTTGTCTGACATGAATTGGCATAGCTGTGTGAAAAAGGTCTTGTGCATTTAATGGATACCCACCATAGCTCTTGTAATGAGACTTTCATAACATCTGCTACAAACTTGGTGCCATTTACATCAAATTCTGGCAGCTTTATTATTGTCTCAACATGTTTTAAGTACTCTTAGTTTTATTGTTTGTTATTCAAGTCTAAATTACTTTCCTATGCATTAACTTGAAACTGCAGCTTGTCCAGTGGTGGACAGTGATAGGAGCTGGAAATCTACAAGAAATAATTATAAAGGCTGACATTCCTTTTTAAGACATACATTACAGGGCAGTCTGTTGCTGATCACATTCAAGCCATGAAAAACAAAATTCACCCTTATTCGAAAGACAAGCTTTTATTTTCAAGGGTGTGTTAGTCCTTGCTGTCACATGTGAAAATCCTTATCACGCAGGTAGATTTAATAATGGCAATAGAAGCTCTTATACATCAAAAGTTGGGCATGGACATCAGTAATTTACATACATAAGTGATGCTTTTCTTCCAGATTGTATGAATGATAAGCACAATAAAAAATAAAATTCAAAAAATGCTTATTTCTTGTATTCTCCACCAATGACCAACATCAGGTCTTGCCTTATTATGGAATTTTATGGAAGTACAAAGAGAGGTTGATGTGAATTTCCCCTTACAGGATGACCTGTCAATCTGTAGTAGGGATTCACTTTACTTTCAGCAAGTTATGCAACCCATTGGCACAAACAGGCACAAAGGCTAGTCAAGAAATATGTATTAATCTGCCACTTAAGCAGCAGAACAACTGAACAGAACAAACACAAAAATTGCTTAAAGAATTGTAGTGTGTGGAGACACTTTCTGCTGGGCACAGTGTAAATGGAAAGGATGGGTATAGTTATGTTTATGACAGGCTTAGACAGATGACTTCCTGCATCAAAGGGCATTACTTTCAAGTTAGGATGTTCTGGCTTGCTATAATCCTACAAAACAACCTTTTTTTTTCCATTTTTCCATTTGTTGCTCAGTTCTGCTCATGAAAAGATGATGATTACAAAGGCATGCTGTAGTGGCACAAGCAGCATTAGAACCAATTAGGCAAAAAGATATTTGTGATCATCTCTTGAATAAGGATTTTGCTGTCACAAGGATTTGTAGTCTTTGGTTAAAGAAAATATTGATCTGTTGCTTCAGCATGCTGCAAGCCACGGAAAAGGGCTATAGACAGAAACATCGGAAAGGGCAAATAACCTTTCTGTAGCAACAAATCATTGTTTCTGTACTTGGTTATTTTGTTCTTAGACCTGTGCTACTAGATCCCACTACCACTTCCCATTGTAGTTTTGTTTCTATTTTTCGGTTATATACCTATGATTTTATAGTGTGCCATTTACTGTATATGTGTATATCTGTATGAATACATCTGCTTTTGAGAACTTTTGTCATAAATGTTATAAGCGTTGAAGGAGGGTTTTCTTATACAGGTATATTATTTGTTAAATGTACAACTTGGAGATTTCAAACCTGCCCTGCTATGATAAAATAAGTACTACTGTAAACAAATGAGGGTAAAATGACATGTACCTCTGTCCATCTAACACCTTCATTACAATTCTCCAATCTCGGACTTCTTATATGGCATATAGAAAAATATCACAATCCAGGTGATTTTTATTCTATGAGAAAGGAGAATGCTCTTATCTCTTTTCTACTGATGAGAAACTGAGAAACCAGAAGAGTAAAAGGAAGATGTGAAAATAAGTATATTTAGTGTTCTGTGATATTTTCAAAAGTGTCCCTGTCCCATTTAAATCACCAGGCACATCTTTACAGCTCTAGGTGTTCAATACCTTTAAATATCTTTTACTAAAAGCTTTGTCCAAGGTCACAAAAAAGTCTGCAGAAGTATAAGAAATTTAATCTAGATCTCATAAATGCCAGTTTACTGCTTTTTAAATAGGACTGGCCATCCTAAGAACAGTCAGAAACTGGGAAGAGCTGTGTCAGCTGAGGACCTGTTTGTACTGAAGAATCACACAGAAGATGACTTAATTCAATGTTGTGATATCGCACTTTTCTTTGTAGGCTCTGTGATTCAAAGTCATGTTGGCTGTATGCAGCATCCTCCAGACAGGTTAATGAGTCATTTTCCAACTCCACTTCAGAGACAGTCCTCCTATTTCAGTGATAATGTTAATATGTAGAGATTTTACCCTAAGGGAGATTTTATATATGACCCTAATTTTGTGAATGAGAGCTCAGAGGAAGGCAGGCACAAAGAGTTGTTAACTACATGGCCATAATGAGATACAGTGGGCTTAAGAAAGCTGTTCTAAAGAGGTTTCTGATGAATATGAACCCAGTGATAATTATGCAAAACAGCCAGAGAGATTCTTAAGATACCTTAATTAATTACATTATGTTAAGGAAGTATTGGGTGTGATTTCTGCCGTGGGGACAAAATGTTGATACAATATTCTGCAGTCTGACACTTAGCAAAAGTTCACATAAAGACTAAATGTCACATTATAGGAGAAGACAATTGGGAAAAAGCTGGACACAATTCTTTTTGACTCTGTCACTGATTTAGAAACATCTCAGGAATCCTTTCTTGCGTATGTTTTATCTCTGTCAACCAAGACGGGGTAATCTCACACTCAAATTCAAGTTCCTTGCAGGATCAACATAGCCATGTTGCTTACCATTAGCTTTATTTTAAATACCAATCAGGATCACGGGGGAAAGGCAAAGCAGCATGTTGTGGAGACACACATTAATTATATTGATGGCTAGCACAAAGACATATTACAAATCCTTTGCCATTCATGTGTTCCATTATATTAAACTGGGAGGTCAATTTAATTCCTTTTTTTTTTTTTTTTTTTTTTTTTTTTTTTTTTTTTTTTTTTTCCGCATGGCCCCTGGCTGTATTTACTGCTGTACATTTCATTTCAGTCTCTTTTTCCAGGCTCTTGGTATTTTCTTTCTGGAATTGCTGACATTCCTTTTTAGACACCTTTCTTCCTAAATAGGCTGTATATCTTTTTATCTTAAAGAAGTTATCAGATACTTTCATTTATTTATTTAGTGTTTTGAAGACTGGTAAAATACTTCACTAATGATATTTCATAATCCTCTTGCATAACTGCATAATTTTATCTCTCCTGAGCTCTGTATTACTTCATTAATAGATATCAGACAGAGAAATGACTTTTCTTGTCAAAATTTAGCTTTTTTTAATTTTTTTATTTTTTTAAACAGAAACATGTCCCGCACATAAAAGAAGTGTCAAAAGAAAGCCATGCACACTGCAGAAAATTATTTGTCTGAATCCACCAAGGAAGAAAAAAAAAAGAAAACTTTACACAGCTAAGCAGTACTTTATTTGTGTCCTTAATGTAAACAATAAAAGGTCTAGAAGCAGACAAATAAATATAAAAACTGAAAGCTAACAAGAATAGAATTTAATAAATGATCTCACCAAATGCAGTCTTCTTTGCTAAGATAAAAATATTTATACTTTGCTTTTGTTTTTATTTTTTTCATTTTTAGTTTATCAGTACCCCCGATGAAGGCAATAACAATTCTCTCACATTAAAGATTACAGTTTGTTACTCTTCTTGGGCCAAGAAGATGAAATATACACATTTTTTAAGGCCTAAATTGTCATCTGTTAATCTTTCATTTTCTCATTGCTCAGTTGGGTAGATTTATTTATTTATTTATTTCATTTATTCTTTTACTTCCCATCTACTCTTTTTTCATCAGGAAGGGAAGGAATACTTTTTGTATTTCAGGACAATGTGTTGGCTTTCTCAGCAACTCTGCTTCAGCCTCTGTGTCTTGCACAAATGCAGGGGAGACTGGGAGATATGAAAATAACAGAAATAGAAACTTTGTCCTAAACACAGAGATGTGCCTGAAAAAGGGAGATGTCCCAGAGACTTGGTGAAGCCAGATAGGGACTGCACTTCAGCAACATACAGAGAAACCTTGTCATCTTAGTACTGTACTCACATTGGCAAGGCCCCAAAAGAAAGGATTTATTGGCTGAATCACCACTCCAGGCTTCTGTACCCATAGCACTGTAAAGAAATGAGTTAACACCTCCTACCATATTTCATTGTGGTATATGGGCATGGGGACCCGCTCATTCCATTCAGCATGGAATTCTTCCCTCATGATAGATGTTGTATGTGGACAGGCTGGTGGAACTGTAGTTGTCTTAAAGTTGTTACCCAACGTCCGATGTTAAAATTGATTGCTATTAACTGGTTGAGATGAACAGTAACATGTCCAAAAACACATTTTTTTTAATGTTTGTTCTTTTGTCTTGTTTTGTTTTTCTCTTTAAACTCTGAGTTCATATAAGTACCTAAACACAAGGACATACAACATGCACAGCCATGGAAATTTCAAATACACCAAAGTGAAAATATATCTAAATCCAGCATTTTGGCTCGGTCCCTGTAATAGCAGAAAACCTTGGCCAAACTCATTCATGCCAGATTCTAGTTCCAGCCTCTGATTTACTGCCATCATACAATCAAAGATTAAGTTAAATCTTGTACAAAGCAATGTGCAGTTTCAGTTACTTCCCCAGCCCTGAAATAAAAGCCAGAGTATCAGTATGCAAACAATATATTTTTAAAATATGCTTATTATGTAAAAACCTCCTGGCTGCATCCCATGCTTTCATGCACAATCTTTCTTATTAAGTAATATAATTAACTTAACTATATATGAAATGAGAAATGCATCCAGGTGCCTCTATCCTTTTCTGAGTCTTTATGTACAAGTGATAAAAATGTTCTCAAGTATTCTCTTTAGCTTAAAGTACCAAAATGTTCTTACAGTGTGCAGTTTAAATGAAATGAGCCAATAATTAAATAAGTGCCAGTGAAGCTGCAAGCAAAACAATATTGGGAATGGTTGGCACCATAGTTGCTTGCATGGTGTGATAACAATAGCTTCTTCAAATGAAAAAAAAAAATATATAAATAAATAACATGCAGGGCCAAAGCTGCCAAATAAAACACTTCTAATATTGATGGGCTGAGTACCAGCTTGCTATTAATTGGGTTCCTGTTCTACACAAAAAGGCACAGAAAAATATTTCGTGTGCCAGTATGATACCTTTTAAGGGAAAAAATCCAAAACCAATTTACAAGCAGAGTGTTGTGCTACACAACCTATATTTCAAGATTTTTCTAAAAACTCCTAGAATAAATAAATAATAATAAAAAAAATAATCATCTTTTCTTGGCAAATGTTAAGTAAAATGCAGTGATGACCTCCATTTATTTAGACCAGGAGAGAAAGTATGTGCAATCAAAGTGGAGAAGGATCCAACAAATATAAAACAAGCAGTAGGATTCTGGTTGCCTGGTAAAAGGCTTAGACTGCACAGGGAAAGTTTTGTGCATTTTGATATGCCTTCTTACATACTTATTTATATATTGCCTTTAAAGTGAAACTGATGTTTAGGTAGGGCCAAAAAATTTATTGTATTATAATAATCCAATGTTAACCTTCATCCTGACCTTAAGAATCTGGTCTGAAATAACAATGAGAAATATCCACCTAGTTTTCCATTTTAGACCATCCATGCAGCAAATCAACAATCAGCCCTTAATAATGACAGCTGAGTTGCTTTGGGAACTAAAGACAGATGAGATGTTCAATCTGCTTCTGGAACTGTTCCATTTTTCTCATCCCTTTACCCCTTTACTGTGTCCAACTCTCAGCAGGAGGTGGTGTGTTTATAAGCCATGTTGTTCTCCAGTACTTCTGGTTTTGCCTTGCCCCAGAGAAAGCAATGACATTAGATGCACTAGATCTGGTTGGGATGGAGTTAATTTTATAGCAGCTGTGGTGCTGTATTTTGAATTTGTGGCTAAAACAGTTTCATAACACCAGTGTTCTGACTGTTGCTGAGCCGTGCTTGCACAGCATCAAAGCTTTCTTTTTTTTCCCCACTCTGAACCTTCTGTAAGTAGGCTGTGGGTGGGCAAGAGACTTGGAGAGGACACAGCTGGGACAGGTGACCTGAGCTGGCCAAAAGGACTATTCCATATCATATGAAATTGTGCTCAGCAATAAAAATTGGGATAGAGGTAGAAGATAGTTGGGGATGGGGGCTTGACTTCTAGGGTTGCTGTTGCTTGGAGACTGGCTGGGTATAGGTTTGAGGGTGGGAGGTGGTGAGTGATTGCTTTTGCATCACCTTATTTTTTTCCACGTCTTTTTTTTTTTTTTTTCTTCTCTCTTTCCTTTACTTATTAAACTGTCTATTTTGACCCACAAGTTTTCTCACTTCTGTGCTTCCTGTTCTCTCCCCCATCCTGTGGGGTGGAGAGGGGAGTAAGTGAATGGTTGTGTGGGTGCTTGGCTGCTGGCCAGGGCCAACCCACAACAGATGTATACTTCGGGGAAATGTAGATTCACAACTCAAATTGAAAGAAAAATATAGTCAAATTCTCCTGTAGCCATGAGACAGTGTGAAGAGATTACATCATACTGAAAAACACAAAGGCAAATAGGGCCATGTGAATAGTGTGAAATCATTTATCAGCCTTTTAAGACTAATTTCAGCAACTCACTTTCTTAATGGACGTGTTTGTTGAGACTTTGTCTTTCTAATTCAAGTCCAAAGTTCATTAAAGTTGGTGTAAAACTTTCACTTATGATCTTGCTACCTTAAATTAGTATCTTATAGTACCAATATCCCTTTCAGAGGCAAAGGAAAGAAGTTGTGAAATAATAGAACTACAAAGACCTGTGGTTGGTTGTAACTAATTATCACCATTATGTAGGCAGTCTACTTAGTAATTACCATGCTCGAGTCAAAGGTCTGGATTTGATATCAATTTCCTCTTTGGTTTAATCAGATTTGTAAGGTTTATGGAACACTAATCAGGAAAGCAGGCAGATCCACAACACACAAAGATGTTCTGAAAGGTAAGCAGATGAAGTGTTATGAAATCAGCACTAATATGAGCTACTGAGGTAGCTCAGATACAGGCAGGTCAACAGATGACCCCCAGTGTTTGGATTTAAAGCACTGGAACAAGCCTAGGTACCTACAGTGCAGACGCCATTAACCTTTTTGTTGTTGTTGTTGGTTGGTTGGTTCTGAAATCTTTTTAGAGCTATGAATTGCATCCTGAGGGCTCGATTCATTTTCCAACACAGAGGCATTTAGCCCTGTTTGCCTGTGCCTGAGGGGAACCTTCAAGGTTTAAGTTTAGCTGTCACTCCTGAAAGTCTTGCGTTTGTGTACACCAGTACTACTTGGATGTCTCAGATACCTGAGGGTATTTTAAATGACACTAGCTATGTTTAAGCAAGTGAGTTGAGATCTGAGAGCCTCATTACACTGACATCAGTGGAAGGACTATTTCAGGGAATCTCTGTGGCAACTGGATATGGCTTTAAAATTATCCAGCACTACTCAACTTCCTGAACACATCATCCAGCACACACATGTAGCAGAGTACCTTTAAACCAAGACAGTACCCAACAGAGTACAAATGACTATAGCTTACTTTCAGAGTTCAGAATTTCTTTTGAAATCTCGTAAATCAGAAAATAATCAGTGATACCAACCCCCCATGGTTATTGTTGGCTTCATTGTGTTAAAATCATCCTTCATGGATTAATGACAGTAATTCAGCTTTTTCACTTAGCTTTTTATTTATAAAATAGTATTTTATATATGGCATTAGAAAATGAGAATTGGCCGACTCTAACTGAAACAGAAGGTAAGAAATTTCTATTATCTATTTCAATTCTAGCAGAAATATTTAAAAATCTGTCATATATTGGACTTACACATAAAAAGTTTAATTTGAATAAATTTGTTCCCATAAATATCATACTTTAATTAGAGAGAATGTCAAATCTATTTTTTTTTTTTTTTTTTTTTTTTTTACTATGGCTTAAAAATATGAATTTTATCTTGCCTTTGTTAACTATAGCTATTCTCTGCATTTATTTACTTCTATAAAAAATCTAGCATTCTGTTGGGTAAATGTAAGAGAAACAAGTTATCTGAGTTCAGAAAATAGTAATTTTGTTTATTATGAAAGGAAGAAAATCATGAAATTCAAATGCACAAGATCAAATCACTGGAGCTCTATTGATTTTAGTGGAGCATTACTGATTTACAGGAGTGGATCTGCATCTTCATGTTTTGTTGTAAGACTAACACAGTGACATACAACACACACCTCTAATTATATATTGACACTCCACAAAAGGAATATCTTTACAGAGGAATTCATCATTATGTAGAAAAATTCAAAAATCTCAGAACTGCAGATACAGCCAGAGTACTCAGGTTCACAGAGAGGTTTCTTCTGTATTGTGACCCTATACATCATTGCAGAGAATTTTGTTCTCTACCCAAAATCAATACTAGTTATAGATAGATATGAGTGGCTGATAATTATATCTGTATGCTGGTGAATTATACAACATTTCAAGATGAGGTGCAGATATATTGATACTGTATTGGAAGTCAATGTTTTTTATAAAAGAAGACTCTGCTTGTGTTAACACCTTGCTTCTGGTACATGATAAAACATGGATTATCTAGGATTCTTGTCTCCTAACCAACTGAACTTGGCACCTGTTAGATTAAAACCAGATATGTGTGGGGTTGATTGCTCCAGTCTGGAACAGAGTCAGAGAAACACTGGGGCAGAGTCAGAGGCCCCAAAGTTCAGAAGGGCTCCCAGATCCTTACCTAGCAATGGGACTTCTCAAGCAGAGGCTTAGAGATTGAATCTGACATCACTGAGTAGCTGTTGTACAATTCTGGTTCATTTTTCTCTCCCACCTTCTCAATGGAGAAGATGGTGCTGAGTTTACTGGTAAGAAAGAGGAACTGGTAAATGTAAACACACAGTGGCTCTTTTGCTCTGTAGGATCAGACAGAAATCCAGGTGATGTACCCCAAGATAGGCTTATGTCTGACATCTTATGACTTTGAGAGGTTTGTAACACCCATATTTGTCTCCAGACCACCATGGCAAAACACGTCATCAGCTCTGACAGAACAACATGCCTCCACAGGACAGCCCACTGGCAGCACACCTTGCTGTTTAGACAAACTCAATATAGTTCATTTACATGCGGCTTTTATAATATCAATACCTTCCCTTGTAAAACTAATACAAGAAAACAGCTAAGTGTCCTGAATTCATCCATTCCTAAGTAAAGGAAAAAGGTATGTTACTCAACTGCATACTCCACATCCATGACAAGATGTACAAAGTAAAATAAAATGTATAAAGAGGCAACACCGAATGATTGATTTTCTGTGATTCTCTAGTGTAAATTCTAAAATGCAATGCTATTTCTCTGAGTAAAACCAGACCAATAACTCCATGGAATTACTGTTTTAAAAAAGCAAGCCTATGACTGTGTGCATAAAAGAACTTAGACTTGTAATTGCTTCCTTAGGTGTATTTTGCACTATGGAAGTGATTGCAGAGCAGACTCTAGGAAAATGTAGGTCTTGATCTCTCTCTGATTGCTAACCCCCATAAGAATCTACTGCAGTTGTCTGACTAAGAAATCACTATTTAATTCTAGCAGAAGGATATTTTCCATCCCCTTGGTCAAAGGTGTCAATGTACCACAATGAAAAACCTTGAACTATTAATCTTTCATTTATGCTCTAGTGCTGGCTGCTTAGATAATAGAGTGTATTTTTTTTAAGCATTTTTATTGTTTATTTTTTAATCTTATTTTATCTTTACACTCTTACAAATTGATAAGCTATTACTTTCCTTTCAAATTTTTTGGTAAAATAAAATTAATGTGGCTGGACTTGTATGATTTTGTTTATTTCTTTTAGGGCCAGAGCGGAGCAAATAATTAATCTTTTTACTGTCAAGATTGACCAGTTCCCCTGAATTATCACAAAACACCTGAAACGACATATGGTTGTAAACCTCCTTAGGAAGGAAGGAAAAGATAGTATTAAAAGCAAAACACCTTTTCAGAGAACAAAAAGATCTGATGCAAGCCTTTGTATTTTTCTTATAGGGTCATTGCTTCTATAGGATATTTCTGTAACTATACAGTAATATTTCTTGAATGCAGTTGGACGCAAATATCAAAGGTTCAAGCTATATATGAGATTCCGTATTCAGTCTCTTTGAAACAACAGTAAAATGCCAGATTTAATAGGAATGCAATCTTAAGTAGCAGAAGAGGAAAGCCTTGAAGGTATTTAACCAGACATACATGAACATGAAGATTAAAGTTCACAGGGAAGTTGCAAAGACACATGAACCTGCTCTACTGCTTAGAAAGAGCAGGCACACTTCCTAAGCAATTCCACTGATATTCTGATAAAAAAATCTTTAGTCTTCAGTAACAGAATTACATCAATGTTATCCTGCTGCTGCAGAGCACTGGAGTTGACTGCTTTCCTCCATTGTCCATTCCCCACATATATACAGAAGCATGAGATATAGTAGAAAATACAGTATTTTCCAAAGTAAATTTTCTACTGCTTTGGATGGAAAAAAAAAAAAGAAAAATAAAAAGGGAAAATAAAAATAAAAATAAAAATAATAATAAAAAAAAAGGAACAATGCATGCTTTAGGTTTTCCACTGGTTTTCCACTATTTCTCTTAGGAATTCATGGTAGTACTGTCTGTGAAGTTTTTTGTTTTTTTTTTTGTTTGTTTGTTTGTTAGTTTCTTTTCTTAATACTCAGTATAACTTCTTGCTTGTTTGTTTGTTAGTTTTATCTTTTGATAGCTCTGATCTCCAATATACTGTGGACATGTCAGAGCTCCAAGGATATCATTGACCTGGCAGCAATGTCCATGCATATGTCTTCCAGTGCACACAAGGATCTGTTTGGAAAAAGTGGTGTTCTACCTGTCTACCCAGGAAATGGTTATCACAAAAAAAAAATAAAAAAATAAAAAAAATAAAATAAAAAATAAAAAAATGGGATGACAGGGTTATTTGTTCTCTGCTCAGAATAACTATTTCTGATGTTCTGTTTTTACCTAATAAAGTAGATGAGAGATTTCTAAGTGAAGCTTCTTTGCAAATACTGTAAGATGACTCTTCACTACAAGACGAAGAAAGGAAAGGAAATTTCATATCTTTTAGCAAACTTTAGAAGAGGCTTAAGTAAAGTCAAAGCACACCCTGTTCATCACCACCAGAAATTACTAAGGTTCTGATGGTAAGGAGCAAACACAATACCTTTGTAGTGCATCAAAGCCCTTGAAAACTCCCAAATGCAGGTAGAGACTGGTATTTACTACTCCTTGGTGTTGAAGCTGCATGGACAATGAGGAGGAAAGAAGTATTCCTTTTGCAATGGCCTGCTGTAGGAATGAAAGACTATATGCTTCCTGTGTTCATTTTGTGTCACTGTGTTTAGCCCTTCCGCTTACCTGAACTGTCCAACTTCATGCTATCTTCTCTGTTAAGCTCTGGCTAGTACCAACGTCAGCTTGTCAACCTATCCACCCCCTTTGAAAGTAGGTAGGGAAGTACTGTAAATATAGATAAGTAATGTGAGATATGGAAATCTTCTGTCTCTTAACCAGTGTCATGAATTTTCACTGCATCGCTGCATATATAACCTAGTAAAAATACACATGAACTGATTTGGGAGAAGCTGTCTTGTGAGCAGAGCACGCTGGACACAACAACACAGAAAACAGTGTGGTATTTGGGAATGGATGAGTTAAATGGTTTCTAGCATCTTAGCAAACTAAGCCACCCATTCACTTGGATTTGTCTACACTGCACAGAAATCACAGTAGCAGCTGCCACATTAGCGTATCCTAAGGAGTGTTAGAGACTGAGGAAATCTAATAACTGCATGTTGATTCTTTTATACTAAAAAGCAAATGCAGTTTTCAGGTTCTTAGAAGCTGCTCTTTGGCATGATGCTGAATGCATGTAGATAACAAACTAAGTCAAAAGCTTTTCAAGGCAACCCAGTGTGAGGTACTTCAAACTTAGGGGGAGGAAGGAGAGGCATCCTGTTGTTTTAATCTACAGAAGGTGACAGCAACGCCCTCTGAGGAAATCTAAATGTGAGTTCTGCAGAGAGAAGACTGTTTTCTAAAAGAAAGAACATTTTCTTGGCATTCTTGGAAGGAAAAAGAAAAAAAAAAAAAAAAGAAGAATAAAAATATGGGGGGAAGGGGGGAAGCTGTGGCTGCCAAGAATGATCAAATCACCCTGCTTTCGGAGACATGCAAATAGATTCTGACAAAGCTTCAGGAAGAACATGATGGAACTCAGAAGCAGCTCAGCCTGATGGCTAGATTTCCTACCACATCTCTGCCAAGCAGACCTTTACAGTCAGACCTTTATTATTCAACAGAGGATGCTAAGAATTTAGAGATGTCATGTATCAAAACAGCGTGAATTATAGAGGTGTTTAAACACCCTTACTCTTATTATGAGCTGCTCTACTGACTGCTTGGGTGCTGTTAAATACCAATCCCCACATAGTTACCCCAGATCATCTAATGCATATCCATCCATATTACAACATGAAAAACTTACTGATATGTAGGCAGAGAATGGCTAAAAGATCATGGCTAAACTTGTATTCTGTATGTGTTAGATGTGGTTGTTGTAGCAAAGATGTCAACAAAAACATGAAATATCTCCAGATTCAGGTTTTCAAAACCATAAGCATAATGCAAAGCTCATTTACCCATCACAATATGACATGAAAGCTTCATGTCTCTAAAAGTGAGAAAAGTGCTAGAAATCCAGTGGGACTGGAAACTAATGCTCCTTTCCAGAAGCTTCCTGACCTTTCTACTGTTTTTTTTTTTGTTGTTGTTGTTGTTTGTTTGCTTGTTTGTTTGTTTGTTTGTTTTCTTTTGCATTCCCTGCCCACCCTCCCCCTCCCCCCCCCCTCCACCCCCTTTTAATTTCAGAATTTATTAGAACTGATTTTTCTCCTGGTGCAGAATGAAAAAGAAAATTTTTCACTTTTGTAGTATTTGCACATGCAGCAGAAATCTTGCAATGACTGTTGAATTTTTTGTTTGCTCACGTTCACCACACCTAACTCCACTGAACTGCTTTAAACCAGTCTTGCAGGGTTCTACTCAGAGGAAGCTCATAAGAGCTGACTACCATTTGGAACTATCTAGTGAAAAAGCCTAGACAAGTTACATGAACCAGTATTCTGTCTTCGAAATGGAGGAATTTAGGTGAAATGAAGACTTTTTGAAGGATGCAAATACAGCATGGTGCAGAGATGGAGCTGAATGAGGAATTTCTTGCAAATAATAATTCAGGCACACCACCAAGCTGGTAAAACAGCTTTTGTGACCTGAGCCAGTATGTCTTTATGTCAACACACTAGATATGCCAGTTTATTGATTGAAATCTATGGGATCTTTAACACTTCACTTCACTGTTCACTGCAAATACATGCTAAGAGATCAGATCTGTTACATATAACAATTTCACATATCAGAATCTACTTAGACAGTGATCAGTAGATCCTCAGCGCTGTAGGTTTAGCTCCCAGTTACCTCAGTAGGAATTGCTTGAGAGAATATCAGCGTTTATTTCATAAAATAAGGAAGCTATAACATCTGAATCCCTCTATACAGATAAGTGTCATACCTGACAGCTGATAAGAATGACAGCATCACCCTTTTCCTCCCATTACTCCAAGAAAATGATGGTTCTGCATCACTGGCTCGTTTGAAACTGCGTGGTGAAAGTGGCAAAGCTTCCTCTGCACATTCTTCATGTATGGGATGGATGAGATATTTCATTTCATACATCATTTACTGTTTGCTGCAGTTATTTCACAAAGACCTATTTTGACTTTGCTGGAAATGTGAGAAAGAGTTTCCAAGTTTGGAAATTTCTGCAAGCAACAAGCTGAACTGCAGCCCCAACCATCGTGAGTCATCAGAGGCCTATTGAGTTCAATAATGCTACATATTTATGTTGTCTGTCTATTGGGTATAATTCTGAAGTCAGTGAAGCTATGTTAAAATGGTAGAAGTGAGATTGGGAAAAAAGACTTTTTTTTTTTTTTTTTTTTTTTTTTTTTCTACCTGGAACTGAATTTTATAGAAAGATATTTTATATGCTATAAATAAACCAGCATAACCTTATCAATGAACATTTTCACACATTTCTACTGTTTTTTTGTTTTGTTTTGTTTTGTTTTTGTTTGTTTGTTTGTTTGTTTTTTCTGTCTCTGTGAAATCTTGCTTCACCAACTCAGTAACACAGTCCTTCAAAAGCCTGGTCTAATTTTTCTGCTATCTAGAGTAAGATATAGAGATAAATTGTTAAACATGATCCAGTTACTGACTGCAACTTGTAGAAGCCAATTAGGTTCAGGATAGTATTAATACAAATAGAGCATTAGGCAAAGTGTTGCCAGGAGGGTAAGAGATGTGATTCTTCCCCTCTACTCAGCACACGCCGGCAGTGCTGTGTCCAGTTCTGGTCTCACTCGTATGTTACACGGACATACTGGAGACAGCACAGCACAGGGCTACAAAGATGACTAACAGACCAGAATACCTCTGCAATAAGAGGCTGAGAGAGTTGTGACTGTTCAGCCTGAAGAAGAGAAGGCTCAGGGTGGATCTTATCAATGTCTATAAATACCTGAAAGGAAGGTGCAAAGACACAGGCAGGCTCTTGTCAGTGCTGCCCAGGGCCAGGACAAGAGTCAATGGGTACAAACTGGAACACCAGAAGTTCTGAACATCAGGAAGTACTTTACTATTCAGGTTACTGAGCAATGGAACAAGCTATCCAGAAAGGTTGTGGAGTCTCCCTCTCCCAGTAGTATTCCCACTAGTACTGCTAGTCTCGTCAATAGAAATAGAAATATTTTCCTGGGAAAGTGATTTCACCTTTTCCTTCCCCAGCAGACAGCTAAACATAAATATAGTAAGGAGATATTTGGATTGTGAATGGCTGAAAATGGAAATAAATTATGATATATTGGAATATGTGCATTAAAAAATATTTTACAGCAGTGCTTTGAAAGAGCTATAAGATGTAATCTCTCATCATAGCAAGTCTCTGGTTTTGAAACCAATGTGGTATTTCCTCTTTTTCTTTCCTACATATAAAAATTTAAATTCACTTAAACTAACATCAGAAAGTAAAGACAAAATAAAAAGAAAGAAAGAAAGAAAGAAAGAAAGAAAGAAAGAAAGAAAGAAAGAAAGAAAGAAAGAAAGAAAGAAAGAAAGAAAGATTCCTTTCCACCTCCATTCTTCAGGCTAAAGCTGTTTCCAAGTTAAAAGGTAAGATTTATTTATTTATTTATTTATTTTTGAATGGGACAAAACAGTGAACTAGTTTAATTCTCACTATGAACCTTGTTTCTTTCTTCATACACTCATTGCTTCACTGCTTTGAAGAGGAAGCTGCAAAAAAATAAAAAGCTGGTCAGTGAAGCTCCAAATCTTTTCAAGCATAATTATGAATGTATTTACAAGCAAGCAATGCTGCATGAACCAGAAAACAGTAAGTGCATTGCAAATCCTCCATCTGCCTGGGTTTGAAATAAGGACATTGCAGAGCTCATCTGCAGACGGATGTTGCTATTTAACGTGATTTCCAACAAACCATTCATTAAATTCATAGCTGCACCTGATACCCATTAATGTGTTCCTGCTTACAAGTTCTCTAGAAATAGGCTGTTCCACAACTTTTGGAAGCTTTACACACCAGATTGTAGCAAACTGCAAGAAACGGAGGGTGAATGGTGTAGGGGAGGCATTCACTGTGGGTTTCTGAAACCATGGTGAAAAGTTAATGATATAATTAAACACTAAAATAGAATGACTGTCTAATCTTCCAAGTTACTTTGAACTCTCCTTTTCAAACAAACTTTGGTGTTGATCCAGAAACACTCAGATAACAAGTTATGTGGAAAAAAATAATAATCTGTAAATAGATAGAACTCTGATCTCAGAAAAATGAGAAAAGCTATACAGTCTGATCTGTCAAATACAAGGAACTAGAGCAGTGGTCAGAAAATGAGTGCTTACACTGAATGGTCTCTACAAATCTTAGTACTTTCAGATCAACTTCAACAAACCTTTCCTCATTTTGGATGATTTTGATTGCCTCAACATTGATTTCAAAATAAACTTTGAATAAAATTAAATACAAGCAGCAACTGGAAACTGAACTTTTTAAACATTTACCATATATCCTGTCAAGTCCACAGTATGAAAATTACCAAAATAAATCTCAGTTCATATTGTTATTCTTTTGTGAGTATTTCAACACAACTAAACAAAGCATTGCAGTTCATTTTACATTTAAAGTTTCTGAAGTGTTGGAATCAAAATAAATTTTAAAAAACCTTTGCTCAGATTAAAGGATCACACAATATAAATTCTGTCTTTCCTAATGCATTTAAAGGTTTCATCTCAGTCTTGATTTCTATACAGTCTTTCTGCACATTGACAAATGATCAAAAGTGAGAAGTCCTTGAGGGGAAGTCAGCATTTATGCTCTGTCTCAAGCATTGTTTGTAAAGTTTTCAGCCTAGCAATGCAGACCTACCCCTATGGCTAGTGTATCTTTCCTAGACTGACTGGTGCTTGGCCAGACCAGAACGTTTGGGCAGGAGAAAAATGCCAGTATGGCATGTACTAGGCACATGATACATACTCCCTGTTCAGTGAAAGCGGTCCTGACCAGTCATAAATAAGAACATGCATAGTGATGAACCAGCTACGTGCCGTTACCTTGGAAACCAGGTAAAAAGACCACAAGGGGACACTAGAAAAAGACAGTGCCTTCTCAAGATATGAGGGATCCTCCACACTGCATCACTGAAATACAACGGACCAAGAGGATGTTGCTGGATCCTTGGTGGTGGCTATCTCTTTCAATCTGTAAGACACCTTTGCTTGCATTTCAATATCTTTTCTGTCACTCCTCCTTTCTTAACTCTTGCTTCTCTTTTGATATTTTTATACAGGAGTAATATACTGGCAGACAACATTTGACCTTGTGTGTGTCTTAATCTTGCTGTTGGTGACTCAAAAACAGCCCCTCTGAGTGGGACACTTTGTCTTTCAGGTATTGTCTTTCAGGTATTTATAATTTTGATCAACCAGTGTCAGATATATGGAAAAACAAACAAACAAAAACTTCATATCACATCAGGTATAAAATGAGATAGAATTGCACATGTGAAGTTGTCCCATTCTGATTGTTCAGAGGGCAAATCCTAAGTGACTGCAATTGCAGTACTACTTCTTGTGCTTCTACAGTACTGACACACAAATCATATACAACCTAATATCTCTTTAGTACTAGATTGGCTTAAAAATTATTAGCTGAATGTCAAAATTATGATTCCTTTTTCAGAAATATGTACTAACAATTTTGATTTACTAGTTGTGATCAGTGTTACGCACTTAACATTGACAGTTAAGTCACTCTAGACCTCTCCAGTAAAGCAAGAAAGAATCTACAAATGGTTATTATAAGCCAGAGAGACCTAGCTGAACATCTGACTTTTGATATATCAGTGTGTGAGAACACAGTTTGATCCCTACTGACATCTCTGAGCAAATGACAGCAATCAAACTTGCTGCTTCTTGTGGCAGTTCTGTCTCAAGTCTCTACAAAAGGTTCTATTTTGTCAAGGTCAGTAGAAGTGCAAAGACATACCTTTTTGGTGAAGAGGTTAGAGTTTGTTGTGTTATGATTATTCTTATAATATTCTCTTATGGTAATGATGCTTCATTGTTATTCTTTTGACACATACCCTTTGTGACAGAATACTGTAATGGGGGAGGTATTGTATCTTCCAAAGCAGACCATGATCTATAACACTGGGTGGTAACCAGCTGTACACAAAGCATGAAAACAGCAGATTTTAGCTTAAGGCTTGCATTCAGCCCACCTAACGACCATTTACCTGAGATGTCTAATTTACAAGCCTGTCTGCTTTAGGCTCCTTATTAAAGTTATCACCATCAGCAGCTGCTTGGTTTTCTCCATAGACTAGAAGAGAGTTCAGGGTATCTATTCTCAGATTACATGACAGAGTTAAATGCCTGAGAAACAGCCAAAGGTGCTAGTGACACTACTTATCTCAGATTCTTACATAATTCCCTTTAAGCATCAGGACTTCCTTCGTTGTTGCTGATTCATATCTCACTAGGAGTCTGTCCTCGTGGGTGGCTGTGGGGACATATTGTTCTTTGTGCCTTCCTTCCTTCCTCCTCCCCCTTCCCATCACACTTGAATTCTCTGGCAATTCAGCTGTGATATCTCTTCATAGTGGCATCTTCCCAGGGACAGAACATGCTGTACATATTTGCAATGTATTTAATAGAAATCAACATTCACCCATACCATTACAGCAGTTCTGGGAGCAAGCTTTAAACGAAATGCTGAATCCCAAGTATATCAACCTGCTTCACCCCATGGCTTTTGCATTACAAATGCCTCCAGCAGCTGTGAGAAAAAAGAGAGAAGATCAGATTCTGTCACTCGTACCAGATTTCTTTTGCCCTTCATACTAAATATTCCAGTCATAAATAGGTGTGACTATGAATATGTGAATATGAGTATCTGTATACAAATTCAACTAATGCAATTCCCTCTTTCTTCATCAAAATGCTAAAACCATAAGTAAATTGAGGGACCATATTTATAGGAATATTTTCATTCTAAGAGACATTGCTTATGCAATAGATGATGTTCAGATAGGTATATTTTCTTGTGGTATCCTATGACATGCATAACTCTGATTTCCCTCTTGTTATTGTGTAAATATGAGGCACAGAAAGCAATAGGTGCAAGAGGTCCTTGCAAAGGTCATTAGTCAGGCTGAAACCAACACTTACACAGACACCATCACTGTTGCTGGCATGATTATATACTCTTAAGTAGTACTTAGAGAAATCAAGCTGAAAGTGGGTCTTTGTCATGGGAAATGCTGAATAAAACTGAAGTAAGAATTCTTCCATAAAAGAATTTATAATCTAATTGACAGGATATTGTCAGAAAAAATGAATGGAAAGTCATGCTATGATCCAGGAGGTAGATTAACATCAAAAATACAATCCAAAATAAAATCACAATGCTCTAAAAGAAACAGATGCAAAGCGTATATGTCATAGCCTATGCTAAAGACTGCTAAGACATTTGCTTTTGTTTCTCTGTTTTGGGGAGCTGTTTTTTTTTAGGTGCCTGATACTCTGCTGCTATCTGCTACTAGGTCACCATGTTTTGGTAGAGCTGAGCACCTAGACACCTACCTCAGGCCCTCTAGAAATTAAAATGCCTAATTCACAAGAAAGGCCCATTTTCCTAGGCTTGTTCAGGTCAGTGTGAGCACATTCCTGCCATATCCAGCATACAATACAGCAATGCATGCAATATTGATATAGATCCATCTGCCAGGGGACAGCAGTTTCTGTCTGCTCCCTTACTGATGGGGAGCTGGAAGCTGAAGGTGACACAAGCACATGCAGTGCCCTCACCCATGCAGTACAGCCAGCCCTGCAGCAGTGTGCTGGCAATAGGGTCCATCAGCAGTGGCAGATACAGCAAGTGATGAATGAGGTGTGGGACCCATCTAGGGAGCCCAGTCAGGAGCTAAAGGAGGTGGAGTTATAGACAGGAATGAAGACAAAGCCCCAACTTCGGTTCAAGGAATCCATCTATGTACATGTACAAAGGCATAAATGGAGATGAGTTACAACCTACACACAGGGGAGCTATCCAGAACGTAAGCTGCCTACAGCATCCCTGCACATCCAGACAGCATTTCTGTACTCTTCCCAGGACACGTGGCCCTGTTTCTACCATCTGTGCATTTTCTTCTTTTGCCTAAGTTTGACCATCAGGTCCTAGTTCAACCATGACAGTTTTCTGCCAGCAGGTCAATGGAAGTGATTGTCCCCTTCTACTCTGCCCTCATGAGGCCCCACCTGGAGTGCTGCATCCAAGTTTCAGGCTCCCAGCAGAAGAAAGATGTGGACCTGTTGGATTGAGTCCAGAGGAGGGCTACAAAGACGCTCAGAGGGCTGGAGCACCTATGTTATGCAGAAAGGCTGAGAGAGCTGGGGATGTTCAGCCTTAAGAAGAGGAGGCTCCACAGAGACCTCTTTGTGGCCTTTAAATACTTAAAGGGGTCTTATACAAAGAATGGAGAAGGACTCTTTACTTGGGTAGGTAATGATAGGACAAGGAGGAATGGTCTTAAACCAAAAGAGGATAGATTTAGATTAGACACTAGGAAGAAATTCTTCATTGTCAGGGTAGTGAGGCACTGGAAAAGGTTGCTCATAGAAATTGTGGATGCCCCATCGCTGGAGGTGTTCAAGGCCTTGGCCAAACTGGTCTAGTGGGTGGCATCCCTGTCTATGGCAGGAGGGTTGGAGTTAGATAATTTTTAAGGTCCCTTCCAACCCAAGCTATACTACAATTTTATGGTTCTATGGAGGAGGATTTGCATTTGTCTTGTTCTAGCTGTTGCATTTGAAGTTAAGTGGAGGAATATTGTGCCTTCCCAGTGCATAGTCATGGATGTAACTCAGAGGTAATAGAAAGAAGGTGTTTTCATAGGAGACCATCTAGTGTCTGCTGCACTTCAGGAAGTTATTGGAAATCTTGGATTGATGTCAAGACTTAAAAAAAAGAACTAACACCCTAAAGATGTGTGTCAGGAAGGGAGGTTTTGTTTGTTTGTAATTCCTTTATTTTATTTTATTTTATTTTATTTTATTTTATTTTATTTATTATTTTTTAATGTATCTTGAATGCATCTTGTTCTTTGTTTCCAGATTAAACAGAAATTCCGATCTTGAAAACTTGGTTTGTGCTTTTGGTATTTTCCTCTTAGAAAGACAGCTGAGGCTTCTTCACACAGTATTTTGGCTTTTGTGGGCTTCTACCCAAAGACATAGACTAAATATCTTTTCCCCTGCTCCTGAACTTCTACCGTGTGTCCCTATGTGAATTGGTGCTGCAGCACAGGGTGCAGATATCCTGATCTGAAACATTCCTATAGCCCCATTCCACCTCTTACCCAGACGGGATTTCTGTTGTTCTGTACCAGGAGCTGGGTATCTAAACACCTTTATGTATCTCAGCACAGCTGTCTTAAACTCCCGACATAAAAGAGTTTGATGTCTGCTTTGCATAAAAGCTTATTTTTCTTCCATGAATTTTCCATGAAGGCATTTTGTCCTTCATTTTCTACTGTTATTATAGGCAAGTGAAGAAAACATGTTTCAAAAACTAACACTCCCTGTCATTTATTTGAGAAATACTGTATTTCAGCCACCTATTAGTCTGAAGAAAAATGTAGGCATGAGAGGCTTGTTTTTGTCCTAAATCGATTATTTAATATATAGCTATACTGTAGCATGTTTATCAGAATTTAGTGCCAAGTTTGAAATTGCATCAGCTTAGATGGCAGGAGTCTACTCTTTACACAAATCTTACTCCAGTATGACTTCATTTAATAGCAAGGAGTTGCTCCTAACTTCTACCAGAACAAAAGAGAGAAGGATCAGGCTGGGATGTTCATCACTATGCTTTACTACAATTGCCTTTCAGTCCTTGCACTAAATCCATGTTTGGTACTATTCTCTTTGATTGTTTAAGATAAAATCATGCATGGAAATTAAGTGCTAGCCATTAAAGTCATTTGAGATCCATGTTAAGGAATTTATTAAACTGTTTTTTCCCACAGAAAACTGTATTATTAAACTGTTTTTCCCACAGAAAACTGTATTTTAGAAATATTGCCTTGTATCTACTATTTTAATGTATCATTTCCTTTCTATTGTATTTGCTCTTGGATCTTACTGCAAAATAGTTGCAACTCTTTGTTGGAGAACAAATAGTTGGGAGTGAGGGAAAGACTGGGAAAAGAAAACAGCCTTAGTTATAAATCATCCTTTTTCCTCCTCTCTCCTTTGCAGACTTCCTTCCCCGGAGGGAATTAGGCTTAGACATGCTGCCTATACCTGTAACCCAGACATGCAAGGGACCATGCATGGACATGGAAGACATGTATGGCTTATTCCCATGTGACTACACCAGGTTACCCTTTGGTAGACTGCCTATTGGGAACGGTAACTGACATAATTTAATTTGCTAGTATAGACATAGACTAAAACTGGTGACAGTGCTAAAAACTGCAGTTTTGTTCTACATCCTTATTCTCAAGGATGTGAAATGAAGTTTTTGTCTCTATCAACAAAGCTTCCCATGAAGCTACACTACCAATATATGGGAATCTAGGCAGATGAATTTGGAGATAGACCTGAAATCACATAACATATAAGCTATCATTATTTGTGCCTTTTCCAAAAGTTGCATAGTACCTTTCTGAGCAGAACAACTAGGCAGATGTTTCTAACAATAGGAGGAGAAAAATGGTGGAAGTAAGAATAGACCACTCTTAATATAATGGACATCTTGGGCATCTCCTTCTATACCAAGACTAATGCCACTTACATTAAGCAACAGTCAAAATAGGAGGCAAAAAACACAAGTACCTTAATGTTTATTCTTGACATCATAAAAAATGTACAGTCTTGTGACTTTGGGAGAAACCTAAAAATTACCAAAACCTATTTGGAATCTCAAAGCTTTCCTTTGCAAGGTTTATCTTCAAATTTCAAATAATAATAATAATAATAATAATAATAATAATAAGGCTGGTCATAAGGATAAAAAGCTAAAACATAGCTTTTCAGTTTTGTTTCAGATTCATTGCAAATGGGTAGCTGATAATCCTCATCATTGCTCCTAATCTGACTATTACCTTGTAGATTTTTCGTTTCAGCTGCCACCAAGTCTTGTCTCCTGTTTCAAACAGACAGTAAAATCTTGCCTCGTGACACTTGTATTCCAAGTGTCTTTGCAAGCAGAGGTAAGCTTATGGCAGTTGCACTTTGAGAGGTGTACTAAATATATATATATATATATAACATAAGTCTTTCAATACCACTAAACTGCTTCCAACTGCCTCAGAGCATAGGACAAAATCACATCTTCCTGCAAAAATCTGTTGGGGATGATGTGAGTGTTGTATGAACAAAGCCTGCATTTGAAATTTAGTTATAAATTTTGAAAAGATGGAGAACCTGCCATTTTTCTGGCTGATTTCTCATTTGCATTTGTTTGGATCTGCTCCTTGTTACTACTTAAGTACCTTCTATTTTTCCCCCTTTGGAGGTATTTATGAACCACAATCAAGTTGCTTCTCAGTTATCCTTTTTTTTTTTTTTTTTTTTTTTTTTTAATAAAACAGATTGCACTCATTAGACATATTAGATTTGTTTGTTTTATCCAACTGTTCTTTTTGATCATAAATTAGACTTGTAAACTTTCTAGGGTACTGACCATCTTTTGGAAATAGTTGTGCATAATATCTAGTAAAGCAAAGCCTGAATCCCAAGTGGAGACTTTGTTTTTTGACAAGTTTTTGACAAGTTAGCATTGAATCAGTAAAGCAGCTGTTGAAACTTTCTTTTCCTCGGAATGTATACAGGCATGTATGTCAATTTTTTTCTCCCACCTTATTCCTTTTAAGCCTACAATTTCACTGCATTATGTCTTGTCATAAAAGTGCTTCTATCACAGCCAAGCTTTGATAGTTTTTGGTGAATGGACTACAAATCAACTCAAGTTCCGTTTAATTCAGTGAAATAAAGTCTATTAACTGGTGATGGTTCAGTTGCTCAAAGATTCAATTCTTATCTTATGTAAATCATTCATACTTCTCCAGGTCTAAAGTGCGTATGTTAGAATTTAATAATTTTCCATTGTAGTTTTAGAAAATTAATTTCATAAATAAAATTTTTACTCACTATAAGGTACCTTTTTTAGAATATGTTACTACAAGTTGTCATTAAATATATGTGTATATATCTGTATAGTTCTATATAATTTCTCGACTACATGAGTAGGAAGTGCTTGATGTTTCAGAGCAGCGTCACAGAGATTTTCTGACCTTCTATCAGTCATTTTACAATTAGATATAAACCTGTGATTTTTGTACCTGGGAAAACTTTCATGCAATATGAGCATGCAAAAAGAACAAATTACAAGAGACAGACTCTCTGTGATGTAAATTTAGTTCTTTGTATTGATGGTGCCATCTCAGTTTATAGCAGGTGAGAAGTTTGAAGAAATTAGCAGGTGTTTGATAGGCAGATTTTTAGGGGATGCTCATTGCATTTAAAATGAGGATAAGACTTCTGCAGGAGACTGTCCCCCTGCCCCCCATCAACTTTTTTTTCTTTTTCTCTGTCATTTTTTTTGATTGTTTGTGTGTGTTGTGTTTGTTTGTTTTTGTTTTTAAGCTTAGCTAGAACACCCATAATTAACATCTAGAAATAGGCAAAAGGAAAATTACCAGAATGATGTTGCAAGGAAAAGCAGTTGTATGGCTGAGAGAAAACCTGTGAATTGAAAACCTGATGATGAACTGCAATAGCAGTTGAAATATTTGGCTGAGCTAGTATACCATATACAGGCTGGTGTTTATGGTTCCAGACCAATAAAATAAAATTTACTGTGTTATTGCTTTGTATTTTCCTTGCAGAAGCTTTGTCTGAAAGGGTAATTTATACTTTTTTATTATTATTTTTTATTTTTTTTTATGCATTGCTTTGGAGTAGAAGGGCATAAAATAAAAGCCATGCCTTGATAGATGATCTATTTTTAAAACTAGAACATGGAATAATAATATTTAAGTTACTACTGGGGGGAAAAGGAGAAATGATTCAATTGCTGGGTTGTGTAGACAGTTGTCTTCCTAACTTGTCAGCCTTCTGTAATTAGGTAGACATATTTTTCTAAACCATTTTAATCAAATTATATAGTGAATTTAGTGGTTGTGGCAGGAATGTAATGAATTCTGAAAGCTTAATCTGAATAAACACACAAGTTTAATGAAATTTTATACTCACCCAGACTCTAAATACTATAAGAAATCATACCTCCAAAAAAAAAAAAAAAAAAAAAAAGCTGAGGAATCTGTTTTTAAAAACAGAGTTGGATATCTAGGGATGAGTTGCTAGTTCTTCCAGATTTGTTCTCCAATTTTTAACGGTCTTTATGTGATTCAGGTCCTCTCTTGTTAATTAGGTGTAACGGTTATATTTTAAGTTACTTTTCATAAAATCATATAATTAGTTATGTTGGAAAAGACCTCCAAGATCATCAAATCCAACCGTTAACCTACTGCTGCCAAGTCTACCACTGCACCATGTCCTTAAGCACCACATCCCAAAGTCTTTTGAATACCTCCAGGGATGGTGACTCAGCTACTTTTCTGGGAAGCCTGTTCCAATGCCTCACAATGCATTCAGTGGATAATATTTTCCTAATATCCAGCCTAAACCTCCCCTGGCACAACTTGAAGCCTTTTCTTCTTATCCTATCACTTGTTGCTTGGGAGAAGAGATCAACCCTCACCCCACTAGAACCTACTTTAAGGTAGTTATAGAGAGTGATAAAGTCTCCCGTGAGACAGTTCAATGAGTGGACCAGTTTTACACAGTCCAAAGCTCCTTATTTTCCTATTGTGATTTTTTTCTCACTGGCTATTGTTTTTAGATTGGGGTGGAGATTCTGGTGATATTGTATGCCATTTTGCTTTCAAATTTAGGTTCTGAAATTATGTAGCATATTTTGGTTGAAATCTACATATATGAGTACCCAAACTGGCAAAATTCTACTTACTTTTCTCTTTTGCAATTTCTTAAAACAAATATTTGTCTTTCTAAAGCCTTGCAAGGAAACAAAGTATAAGAAAGTGTTAGAATCCCTTTACTCCCCTCATGCTATGCCTGTATCTTGGCCAGTTCTCTGCTTTTTTTAGCCTATAAGAGGGACTGTTGGCTGTCTGTTAGCCATAAGATCATGGTAGCTTATCATTTTTAGTACCACTTTCAGATTGCACCCTATGATTCCCAGCCCAGAATCTACATCAACACCTTTATTATTTTCATTGCAGACTTTTCTGCCAGCTTAAAGACTTTAGTAAGAGTTTAGTAGTTCACTGCAAAAAAAAAAAAAAAAAATCGCATCTGAAGTACACAGTTTAAGCCGTGCTGTGCCAAATGTATCACACCCTAGAAACTAAACAATCCTTCGTCTCTACTGAAATTGAGTATGAAACAATACAAAAGGGGAAACTATAAACTCAGTTTATAAAAACTGCATGATTTACAATATTCTGTTTGTTCCTGCTCTAACCCCTAAACTAACATATGATGGGAAAGAAGTAGACTCTCCTCTAAACTACATACACCGGTTAACAAATGGGAGACAATAAAAGAATAAGTGCAGATGGAAAATAACACTTTTTGTTTATTTATGCCAAGGACAAATTATGCTGTGCTGAATAATTTCTTAGCCCATGTGTAGTATCTTCCTGTTTGCCTAGAAGACCTGACAGTTAATGAACTCAAGTGCTAGGGGCATAATAATTGATGTGTCTCTCTGATCCACTGATTAATTATACAACAAAACTGATCAATCAGTGCTATTCTCCATTTTGTCTTTCCTGAAAAAACTACTGAGGAAATGGTATTGCTTACTCACTTTTTATTATTTAATTTAATTTAATTTAATTTAATTTAATTTAATTTTATTTTATTTTATTTTATTTTATTTAGCTTTTCTTTTCCCTATCAAGGCTCAGTGTTTCACAATTACATCATCTTGAAACAGTTTTCTGGAGCTAAGGGTTATCCTTTAGAACTATTCCTAAGAAACCTTTCAAGTAGATGTCTGCAGGTCTGGCTAGAAAAGGAGGCACTAAATTAAAAAACAAAACAAAACAAAACAAAAAAAAAAAAAAGGAATTTAAGATTTGTTAGCTATATGAGATAAGGTACAGTTCCAGATGATCTGGACAGTAAAGCACTCATTTGAACAGAAGGTCTCTCTTTAATAGCAGATACTGAAACCAGATCTACTTCTTTCAAAAGTCTATAAAGGAAAACAAATTCTTTAAGGACATATAAGTAGAAATGGTGTTGAAATTAAAAAGAAAATAATACAAATATTTATAGGATAAACATTCTGTGAAATACTTTTCTATTGATTTTATTTGTGGTCTTAACTAGAACCCATGAAAGTGGTGTTTGAGCCCATAAGAAAGTGAATTAATTCTATTACTTTGAATATTTGATATTTAGACCAGATTTTGTTCAGTTAACAGCATTGTTAAGGCAAAGGAGGCCACCCTGGAAGCTGTATTGATACAGGATTGTTCCTGTATTGTTCTTGTTCTAAACACACCAGCTGAATATCAGTACTCTGGTACCCTTGGCAGTTTATCTCAAATTTCAAGTTCATTCAGAGATGCTTTTTAGAACTCCATAGGTTCTTCCATATTTGCAGTGTTGCTGAACTTTCGGTGTGCACATTCCATTACAGCTTAAGAAATACTTAGATTTAAATGATTTGTAAAATCCTATGTAAAATTTTAAATTATTATTTTGCTCTTAATTAAAAGAAAAAAAAATAGCTGGGAAGGTTTAATGTTCCTTATATGTGATGTATAATATAAAAATAGATCATTAGTTTGGAGAATCACCTTCCCTCCTAGAAATCAAGTATTTTTTAATAAAGCATTCTTATGATGGAATTTAATATGGCCATCTTAAGGGAAAACAAACCGACAAACAAAAATAAAGTCAATGTCATAACTGTATTTAATCTGGTAAATATACATATAACTAATTTATCTCTGAGCTAACATGAGTTCTTTAAAGACTTAGGTATGAAGATAATAGGATAAATTAGGTGTGAAGGGACCTCAGGAGGTCTCTAGACCAAAATTCTGCTTAAAGTGATCAATTACAGGGTCAGACGAGGTTGCTCAGGGCTATATCCCTCTTGGGTCTTGAAAACCTTCAGTTTTTCTGGTTTCAGAAGGTTTCAGAAAACCTTCACTATTTTGCCTGAATGTCCTCATGGTGAAAAGTTTATCCTTATAACCAGTCTGAATCTCTTTGTTTTCCACTTATGTCTCCTGTCTCTCACCTTCCCACACAGATTACTGTGAAGAGCCTGTCTCCACCTTCTCAGTGACCTCGCTACAGTTTACCCCAATGCCATCTCTTCTCAAAGAATCATAGAAAGATTGAAAGAGAACTTTGAAGATCATCTAGTTCACACCTGCCTGCCATGGACAGGGACATCTTTCACTAGACCAGGTCGCTCAAAGTCCTGCCCAAACTGACTTTGAACACTTCCATGGAGGGGCATCCACAACCACTAGGCAAACAGTTCCAGTGCCTCACCAAAAATACAGTGATTTTTTTTTTTTTTTTTTAATCTAATCTACATATAATTTATTTTAATCTAACACCATTACCTCTTGTCTTATCTCTACATGTCCTTGTAAAAGACTCTCTTCATCTCTCTTACAAGCCTGCTTTAAGTATTGGAAAGCTGCAAGAATGTCTCAAAAGGAGACTTTTATTCTTCTGGCTAAACAATCCCAATTCTTAGAGATTCTCTTCTGTCTTCACAGGAGAGGTATTCCAGCCCTCTTTGACTTTTCTCTGGACCCACTCTAACAGGCCTCTGTCATTGTTTTTCCAGGGACCCCAGAGCTGAACACAGTATTCCAGGTGGTGTCTCACAAGGGTGGCGTAGAGGGGGATGATCACCTCCATTGATCTACTAGCTACACTTCTTTTGATGCAGACCAGGGTATATTTGGATTTCTGGGCTGCAAGTGCACTCTGCTGGTTCATGTCCCATTTTTCATCCATCAATATTCCCAAATCCTCCTAGTGTTTGAGATCGCCATGCCCTTGCTTGGTGCAGTACCTTTCACTTGAACTTGTTGAACTTCATGAGCTTCACATGGATGGGTTCATGGTTCTCTGGGCTGAACAAAACCCAGTCCCTCAGCTCCTGCTCATGGACTGTGTTCCAGCTGCAAGAATCTTGATAGCCTCCACTGACCTTGCAGTTTATTGATTTTAGATCAAAGATTCTGCTAGATACATTTCCTTTGACTTCAAAGGGGATGCAGTTTGATCATTTGGTGTTTGATATTTTCTTTTGGGTTACTTAGGTAGAGATTTGTCACTCTGAAGTTAATTTTCAGGGCAAGGGAACAGATTGTACATTTGACTTTCAAAATCATGAAAGAAGGTGGGATTACAGAAATGTGGCTTAGAAGTTTATGCAAACAAAACTCTGATGCATTCAAAGGAGACACAAGGATGCTTTTGTTAATGATTATATTTTTTGTATTTTTGCAATATCACATTCACAAATGGACCCAGATTTGGCACTCATCTACATTCTATCAAATATTTTGCTGGCCCTCCAAGTTGACTGTATGAATCAATAGTACAATCCATAGCTTTATGGGCTGCCAGGTGAAAATAAATAAATAAATAGATAAATGAAAATCATACAGTTTGTACCATACCTGCCTGCAAAAGCAAAGTCACATATTCCTCTGAGTGGAGAGAGTAATCACTGTAAAGGTAAAGTGTATGCAATTTCCAAATGCCAAATTCTATAGAGAGAAAAATACTACTTTGCTTTGTGCTTTTCAGCTAGCTGAGGCCCTCTCATATGACAGGCCATAATCAATAAATCATACACCAGTTGTGCTGATTCTCTATGTCAGGTCATATCTCTCCGTTTCAGTTTTCAGTTTCTTACAGAGTATTCACTTGTGTTCTATTGTCATAGCTTTCCACCTCCTCAATGTCAATTTAAAATATGTTATTTTTAGGCCAAAGAAATTGTGATACACCTGTTCTGTTCCCCCCTCTATATCACTGAACCCCTCCCCCCCCCCCTTCCCCCCCAACCAAAACAGAATCAAACAACTATTTCATTGGCCAACTCCAAAGTAGGGAGATGGAAAGAGAACTCCAGTCACTGCAATATACCAAGAAGGCTCTGTGAGCACTTGTTCATAGTAGACAAAGAGGTACCATGATACCAATTTGTCAAAACTGATCAGTAATAGCTTGTAGAATTTCATGAAAAGATTCTTGTGGTAGAGCAATATTTATTTCTCTCTTCCATAAGCAATTACTAACTCAATCACTCAGCTCAACTGGCTGATTCTCTGTCTCATTTAATGTATCTCATTACATTAATTCTCTTACTTAATGCATCAGAAATCTAGATGTCTAGGCTGTGTTTATCACTGTAGCCAGACCCTAAACTCAGTAGGTTGCTCCAAAATGTTAAGTCAAGGACAGTTAAGTCCCTCCAAGTGCCTACATTGATTCTGGCTCCATATCCTAACCCTTGGGTTCACTTATCTTTCCCTTGACTCCAGTTTTCTCTGTGTAACTTCAGGAAAACTCTGATCTCTACTTTCTCATTTCCAACGGTAAAAGAGGGATGCCAGTAATTGTTTAAAGTTCAGTGGTGTTTTGAGTATTGGTTAATATTTGTGCACTTGCAAAGTCATGAAAATGACATACACATTTAACCATGTGCTGTAGTTCCTAAGTATTGTAACTAGGAACTTTGAAATTAATAGCATATTTATAAACATTAATGCTGTTTTATTTTGTTGTCAGCAGTCACATTTTTCATAGTGAATGAACATTCAGACAATGAAATAACTTGGAGCAAAGCCCTTTTCTGGATCCTCCAAGGACTGTCCTTCAAATAATGTTCTTAAGTGCAGAATTACATTGACACGATCACCTCCAGTACTCTTAAATGACTGATGATTCAGCTTGTGGCTGACAAACCTGGAGATGTGTGGCCATCTGCTTTTTTTTTTTTTTTTTCTTTTTTTTTTTTTTTTTTCCCTTGTTTTTTTTTTGCTTTCCTTTTTTTTTTTTTTTTTTTTTTTTTTTTAATTTCCCACTGTACTGTTTACAGCTCACTTTATACAGCCTGTCCGCCTCCATCTCTTCACCCTCCTCTTCTAGTGTATTGAATTCTTCTTCAAGCTCAGTTTTCCTGCCTGGCATTTAGCTGTTGTTTTCCATCCATACAGGAATTGTGTTTTGAAGCTTGAGCAACTACCACAGTTAGCTCAGCTCTTAATGTTCAGCTTTAATGTTTGGCTTTTATGATGAGTCCTATTAAGCAGAAAAAAAAAAAAAAAAAGAAAAGAA
>NC_048894.1:152298089-152328818 GCF_011077185.1 Oxyura jamaicensis | reverse complement strand
CTTTTCTTTTCTTTTCTTTTCTTTTCTTTTCTTTTCTTTTCTTTTCTTTTCTTTTCTTTTCTTTTCTTTTCTTTTCTTTTCTTTTCTTTTCTTTTCTTTTCTTTTCTTTTCTTTTCTTTTCTTTTCTTTTCTTTTTTCTTATTTTTTTCATAACTTTTCTGATGTACTAAGAGAATATGCAATGTGAATATTATCTTTTCGTATATTACTTAACAAGTTTGCCAATTGTTTTTACAATGATATAGGGATTGATATTACTAAATGTGCACCTTACAACTTTTAGTGTTGTAATCTAACTGCCATGTATTGATACAGAAAGGAAAACATAATTTTTCTTAATCTGGCAAAAACATACTCATTTTATTTGACGTGGAATTGGTCTGTAACATCAGCTAATTGATCTGCCAGATTATTTTACTTTCTTCTCAGAAGAATTGGCACAGATAGAACAAGGAGAAAGACAAAATGAGCAGGACACATAAAGTAATTTTCTTAAGTTTACATAGAAAAATCATTAATAAAACCTGAGAGGTAAGAAAAGTTGAAAACTAAAGAATTCTTCATATCAGGTTAACTCCAGAACCCAATGTACCTATGAATCTGTGTTTTACATTAGATTTGAGCTCCCATGGGAGCTGAAAGATTTTCCTAGTAAGGACACTGTGGTGGTTTTACCAAGCTGGGCAGCTGAGCTCCACTACAAGAGTTCTCTTACTCCTCCTCCTCAAAGGGAAAGGGGGAGGAAACATGATGGAAAGGGCTCAAGGGTTGAGATAAGGACAAGGCGATTACTCAACAATTACTGTCAAGGGCAAAACAGACTCAGCATAGGGATATTAGTATCATGTATTGCCTATTACTAACAAGCTAGAACAGTGACATACTAAAATCTGAATAAAAACACCTTCCCCTATTCATCCTCTTCCACAGGGGAACAGGGACTGGGGGCTGGGGTCAGTCCCTGATACTTTGTCCCCGCTGCTCCTTCATCATCCCTCTCTACCCCTGCTCCCTGTGGGTTCCCTCCCACGGGATGCTGTCCTTCCCAAACTGAGCCTGTGGGGCTGCCCACAGGCAGCAGCTCTTCAGGAACTGCTCCCACACGGCTCCGTCCCACGGGGTCCATCCCCCAGGAGCAAACTGCTCCAGCACGGGTCCCCCACGGGCGGCAGCTCCCCCCAGACCCCCTGCTCCTGCGTGGGCTCCTCTCCACGGGCTGCAGCATGGAGATCTGCTCTATGTGGGACCCATGGGCTGCAGGGAGACAGCCTGCTCCACCAGGGGCCTCTCCACAGGCCGCAGGGGAACTGCTGCTGCCTGCCTGGAGTACCTACTGCCCTCCTGCTGCACTCACCTTGGGGGTTGCAGGGCTGGTTCTCACTCCTCACTCTCCCAGCTAGCGTTGCACAGCAGTTTTTTTCCTCTTTCTTAAGTCTGCTCTCAGAGAGGCACAAAAACATCACTTATTGGCTCAACTCTGGCCAGTGGGGGCCCCTTTGGAGTCATCTGGAGCTGGCTCTTATCTGACGTGGGGCAGCTTCTGGACTGTTTTCACAGAGGTCACCCCTGCAGCCTCCCTGCTACTGAAACCTTGTCATAAAAACCTAATACAGATACTTCTTCAACTAGAGCTAGGTTAGCTCTGCTAGAAGATCCAGACAAATAACATGTTTAAAGAGGAACACAAAACAAAAGAGCTCTGGAATTGGAATCATTGTGCAAAAATGTTTTGTCTTTTTCCTTATTTCAGAGTTGCAGAATGGCAAGTTGGAAGGCAAGTCTGGAGATCATCTAGTACAACCCTTCACAGTAAAAGCTATTTCTTACATTTAAGTGGACTTTCCTATGTTTCAGTGTGTGCCCATTACCTCCTGTCCTGTTACAGACACCACGGAGAAGAGCTCTTGTTTGGTCCAAAGTTTGCTCTTTGGAAGTCTAGGGTCTAGGGTCATTTTTTTATTTTTCTTTTTATTATTATTATTATTTTATTTTTTTTTGTCCTGATTCGTCCTCTCCAGATCCTGAATTCCACCATGGCCACTGTTCATGAGTTCGATCAGTGAATGTTCCCTCTTCAACTCTTTGATAATCTGTGTCAGGAAGTTTTCATCATTACACTTCAGGGTACTTGTTCTCTGTTGTGTTGCTCTACCAACAGATATTGAGGTGATTAAAGACCACCAAGAGGACTAGAGCAAAAGAAAATCAATCAAACAAGTCTATTATTTAGAAAGTTTCCACTTGTTGTTGTTATTATTAAAATTGGGTTTGATCCTAAATTGAAACAAAAATTCAGAATTTCAGTTCTGATTCTGCCATTTCAGTTTTACAAGGATGAATAATTCTGTTTTGAATATGCCATTTTATATTCTAGAATAAACTCAAACATGAAGATCAACATTTTGATAATAATGAAAACATATTCTATATTGTGGGTATTGACATAAGAAAAATTCATCATGAAACATTTTGATTTTTTTTTTTTTTCATTCAATGCTATTAAAGAAACAGTTATGCTTATACAGATGGTTTGGACTTTATTTAATCTGAACTTTGCAGAAAAAAAATATAATGAATTACCTTTTAAAAAGAAAAGATCCATTCAAATTCAGTAACAATTATTTTGAAATTTAATCAATGGTGACTAACACTGTCATTGCGCTACATCATAGTGGTCAGATAATTCGGGGGCATTTTTTAAATGCCCTATTGACTGAAAAAAAATACAGTTAAAGACAAGGAAAATAAACCAGAAAACAAGCAATTTTTTGTGCTTTTGCAGTACATACACACTGAATGAATGGATGTTTTAAGACTGTCAAATAATAATTGTATTCCCCCATGAAGCTGCACACTGGCATTTATTCAACATTCAGTTGCATGACATATGCTAGGTTGTCTGATTCCCGAAGAAGACAGAGACAAATAAGTTCTATAGTGTCTGCCCTCAAAGTCTGTTTTCAAAAACACGCCATTATGTAATACTGTAATCTACACTGTGTTTCCAGAGAGCTGAGACACCTAACAAGAAGCTGTTTATCCTCCACCTTTGCTGAGCTAACACATGTAGGCACATTATATATGGAGTTCAGTCCCCTAACAGGCAGCTATGAGACAAGGAGTCCTGAGAATCCCAAGCTTTTGTTACGTGCATCGCTCATGGATGAGCTCAGTTAAAAATGTGATGAAACAAGCATTGAGACCTTCTTGATTCCCAGATGATAAGAGATTTAAGTTTCAGGGAAGCCTTACACTGATTTTCACACTTCAGCTTGTGGGAAAAGCCTAAACAAAATGCTTTACCGCTGCAAATACTTCCCAGACTTGCCAGAGATGGGCCACTGAAAAGATAGGAATATAATAGTTGTTAAAGATAGAGATGATAAGGAGGTAAGCAAGAATTTTTTTCAAGTTAGCAGGTCCAAGCAGAATATGAAATAACTATGAAAAGTCTCACAGATTGCATATTATGTTATGTTCTGACATTTATAAATGCATTAATTTTAGTAGTTTAGTAATAGTTTATCAATGTATTAAAGACAGGAAAAAGGAATGACAGATCAGGCTTCCTCATGCTTAGACGAGTTCTGTACACACCAGACTTTAGAATTTTACCTCTAAGTTTGAAGCTGCAGGAACATGGATTTGCTACTATCTGGATTGAACAGGAACATTGGAGATGATACTAGTGTCAATTTGTCTTAAAATATCATTCTGAAATTTGAGTGATAAGGAAAGTGAAAAGAAGTTTAGGTATCTGAATCTGGGGACTACAGGATAGGGGAGATGTCTTGGCATTTGTTCTTACTCATGATGCAAAATTTTCAGTAAGTGTTGCACAAATGAAGGCTGTAATAAGCACACTGCCTGCACAGGGTCACCTGTTTAGATCTCAGAGGGTCTAAAATCTTTTGCTTCCATTGTGCTGTCTATACTGTTTTTCTGTTTTCTCTTGAATGCTTTTACTGTGATGGACCAAATAGATAAGACCATGGAAATGTTTTGCTGGTTAGGCAGTACCAATTGTATGGACTGGATATAAATCCAAAAATACCGGAGGATTTTTTTTTTTTTCCTGTCTCCTTGGATTAATATTCAGCATATCATCAATCATTTAGTCTCCAACTCATTTTCCATCCACACCATGTCTGCTCTTCTAGAGATGTATCTTTCATTTCTCGAAGTTAGGATCTTGCTTGCTATCAAAAACCAGTAGCTGTCATCCTTTCTAAGGTTGGGGAGGGGGGGAGAGAAGATAAAAAAATCAGGTTTGTAATGAAACACATGTGAAACTATGAAAAGGAAGAGAGGGAAAAAAATCAAGGATAAGCTTTCATATAGATTTTATATGAAAAAAAAAAAAAAAAATCAAGATTCACACCACTGAGTCAAAAGCCTGCCAGCTCATTTAAACCTCCAACATCTTAGATCAGCTCTGCAAGTGAATCACAGTAGACTTAAGGACTGCTATTTGTTCCATCCCTAAATGTTATTTAAAGCTGCCTACGACTGGAGCTTCAACTCTCAGAGATTTAAAAGAAGGAGAATGAAACAACTGTTCATTCTTCCATTTCCAAGAAACACATTTCAGATGATCCACACTTTCATTTAAAGTTGAAAGCCCTAGAATAAATACGCCTTGTAGGCTAACAAAAAGTTAATTTGCTATCAGTTGCCAAGGCAGCCACATGCCAATGCTCCCAGTTACAGCAAAGTGCTGGGCAGAAACAGTAGCAAAAATAAGGGGGAAGTAGGACTGGGATTTGTGAATAGCATTACCTCAGAGAAAAGCACGATTTCTAAACAGACTCTGGTACTAATCCATCAATAAGGAATGGAGGAGTTCTAAGAACACCTTGGAATTAAATTTATATGCAATTGTGTGGAACAAATCTAATTATATTCACAATTATAACATTTATTTTTAGCAGAGACAAACTGCTAAAATGCATAATGTTAATCAGAGTACAAGGAGTCACAAATGAATTCAAAGACTACAGGGAAAAACTTTATCTGAAGTTATAAATGAAGAGAAGAAAGAAAATTAGGGATCTCAAAACACTGGAGGAAGTTTATTTTTCTTTGTTTAGGGTGGTGGTTTTTTTTGTTTGTTTGTTTGTTTGTTTTTTGGTTGGTTTGTTGGGGGTGGGGGATGTTTTTTTAGTTGTTTTGTTTGTTTGTTTGTTTTTCTCTTAATGACCAGGACTGTGAACTATTATTTGTCTCAGTGAAAGCAAACTTTCATTACAACATAAAGCAATTATATCAGCGATGGAAGAATTATACCACCCAGCTGGATGAGAGAGAATGAGACTATAAGAGAGTAAGATCTGCTCAGTTACTAGACAGGAGGACATGACCGGAGGTATCACAATATGGAGCTAATACAGGCCTTGCTGTGTTTGAATGATACATGATGCTTTGTCATAAAATGTGGGATTTATTGCTAAAAGCTCATCTAAACCAGTGCTGCTCACTTTGTACTTAAGAGATGAGATGGAAATAGGTAATTCCAAAGGCATCTAGCCTGCCTTAGGTACCAGCTTTAGGATGGGATTTTTTTTTTTTTTTTTTTCCAAAATAATTCTGTAAATTCATTGACTATTGAGGGAGCCCATGGAATTTGCCTCCACTGAAAGCCTAAATTTTATGCAGCTACTCATATTAACTGAGTAAAATCTCACTCTTTGTCTGAAATGAGGAAGTACCCTACTGAGAAATGCAGTTTCAGAACAGCATGAGGTGAAGTAACTGGCTGAACTATTTTGACTACAGGTCATTTGCTGGTGGTCCTCCACACCCATGTTTAAGGAGTCAAATTGTCCAAATACTATTTACCACTTAGTAGCTTCCATAGCAAACAATATTTGGAATATTTTTGAAAATTCTTAGGAGTGTCACAAGGGATTAAGAATGATTTATTGATTTATTTATTTTATGATTTCCATAACATGGAAAGCTCTATTTTATGAATAGTCCAAGAGCCCTGTCCAACACTACTAAATGCTGATGCATTGGTGAGGGGAATTATTGCCTGCCATAATAAACAGCTCTATCCTATCCAGGAGTTCTCACATCTGTTTGAGAGATCCATTCAAACTTGACAAGGCACCCACAGAAAGGAAAGAACACACAACATATCAACCAAACATGGCTTACAATTAGTCATTGATTGTCATTGTGGTTTCTCAGGCTGTAAGTAAAACACCCCATCATGCCAGAGTTCTACCTAAGAAAACCTCTGATTCCCAAAGTAACACAATGCACGGTAGCTGCTGGTAGTCTCTGAATGTTAGAGGATAATCTGCATGAATGCTGCTTTCTAGGTAACTTTCAAAGTATAACTTAGAAACAGATGTTTCTGTTAGCAACATTATAAAATCCTCAGCAGACAAGTCAGTGGCATCTTTGCCTGAACTCACTGAGATAACAAGTCCACAAAAGCAAAGTGCAGCCTCCTGACACAGTCACAATAACATCTGATGTGACATCATGCTTGTGAAAACAAGCTTTTCCAACAGCATAGAGCAGGAGCAGAGACATCTGGACTAGTGTAATAAATTAAAGTACCTTTGAAAGAACAGGCATCATAATTTTGGCTACAGGGGCTGTTCAGTCCTTTCAAAACTTTCTCATTTCCCCATTCCTTTTTGATTCACTTAGATAATGGCATTTCTGACAGACACAGAGACACTGGTAGAAAAGAACATCAAGATTCTGTTCCACAGTTATTGTTTTGATATGTAGCTTTGCAGAATTGAATATGCACTTTGCAATACTACCGAGACAGTTCTTGAACCACTGAGAAAGATAGGGTAGATTTAGCTTATTATTCAATGTAAATAAAAGGGGCACATCTTAAATCTGTACAAGTTGCTTTCAAACTAATCAAATGCTTGCAGTTGAACAGACAGCAATGAAAAAGAGATGGGATATTTCATGGGTGACTGAGTTCTGTCTCACGAGCATTTTGAGTTTAGCTCTTGACCAGAACTCGTTGCCGGTATTATCAGGTGGACAGCTAGAGGTTTTCTTTGAAGACAAAAGGAGTTGACAACTCTGGCAATTAATAGCATATTTAGCTTCACAAGAGAACACTGACACCATCTGATAATGAGGTTATCTACTTCCTCTAACACAATGTGACCCTCCCCTCAATGGAGCGGAGTATATCATCAGTCTTTTAAAGATCTTCATATGTGGCTATGATTCTGTCAGGATGGCCATCAATGACACAGAGCATCAACTCCCAGTATGCATGACATAGCACAGTTTCTGACAGATGGAGATATGTATGATACTTAGGCCAATTCTCCAGACAGTTTAAATCCATGAAGTTGAAACAGCAGCTGAATTTATAAAATAAAATTGAAAATAAAATGACAAAATAATAATTGGGAAGTAAAAATGAGGTGGTTACCAAGCATATTTCACATAGATTCTATTCCATTTCAAATGTTACAGCTTCTAAAGATCTATAATTGAGCAATTATGAAACAGAGAAAAGAATGATCATTTGTGTGTGAGTATTATAGAACAATGATAGACCATTAATTGAAACACTAATTACCTTTCATAAGTGTTTTACGAGGCAGACAGTTTCTAATATAGTGCTGCAAGCAATACTCAGAGCATTATTTCCATCAAAGCTTTTTGGTTGAATTGCACTATTGTTTATAGCTACTCTAGCTACTCTCAAACAGTGTGCAATTTAGGTACTTTTTTTTTTTTTTTTTTTTTTTTTTTCCATCAAGTAACATCTCATTTTTATCATGCTTTTACTTCTTACTACAATGCAAAAACATTGTATTGTTTCCTGCCTCTGCTACTCATGTTGCTTCTGATTTTAGTTCTGTTATGAATACGGAACCTTTAGTTGGACTAGAAGAAGCTGTCTTAGGTGAGTCTGCTCATATAAATGCACCTAGTAAAATAATAAGACTACTCTTATGAATAAGTGTTTTCCAGTATTCCCTGTGGAGGTTACAGGACTGGTCTAACAAAGGCAAGAAGACTTCTTTAAGAGATATGATAATTAGCAATATTTAGTGAGAACTAGTATAGGAGACTCAAGGCTCTGGATTAAACATATATCTTTCAGATGAAGAAAGCGTGTGGATTTGACTAATATTGTTTATTACAATAAATTCATCAGATTTTTTTTTTTCTTGGATTTCAAATATTTTTAAAGTTATGTACCTTTATTGAGAGAGAGGAATGCTGCATGTTCATTTTAAATGGACTTACACTTATAACTCATGAATTATCTCTTCTCTTTGTGTCTTCTAATACACATTGTTCCCTGAAACTAGGAAATATGTCAAATGGTAATTTTGGCATCTGACTCGCTATTACCTATTTTAGTTGTGCTTGTCCCAAGGCCTTCAACACTGAATGCAAGTTTGGCTCATATGTAATCTCTTTCTTAGAAACATAAAGATGGACAGATGTTTTAGGCCCTTATTTGCATATTAGGTTTTCTGTGCATATATATGCAAATTAGTGTTATGTGCATATGTTTGATAGTGTGACTATTATGAAGTTCTAAATTTGTCTGAATTTATTTTTTCTTTATCCTTAATTGTTGCTTATAATTTGAATAATTATGTGAAAATGTCATTTATGGTTTTATTTTACTCTGCTGACATTTGGAACTACAAATCTGGTGGATCTGACTTGTGTGGCTCCGTGTCTTATGGAGTGGTCCAAGAAACTTAGCAATGTCACAGAAAAATAGTTGTCATAAATTGCTTGCTGATAAATATCCAAAGTCACAGACAGGATAAGTACTTAGTTTCATGGATAGGAAGTGACTGAGGAAGTAGCAGGAGTATTAATAATAGTTGACTGTGGAATTAATTAGCAGGAGTGTTAATTCCTACTCAATACAGTGTTTCTTCTATAAGTGGAGATTGCATACCTACCACATAAAGCATTCTTTTGGAGTTAATAATAAGTGTGCTATTAAGAGTGCTTGGCAGTAAGGAGATTCTGGCAAAGGCCCTAATACAGCTTGCCATGGTGTTGAGAAAAACACTGTTATAGTTTACTATAGTTTACATCACTTTTAAGAGAACGGTGAGACAAAGATATTGGCATAATTTGCTTTAACTGAGGGAGTTGGACATGTTAATAAAAAAAAAAAACGAACACTGTAATTTACAAATGTGTTTTACAGGATAAGTGACAAGTATCATTACTCCATTAGTATTGAAGGCCTAGCTAAATAAGTACTAAGAAAGAGCCTAAGGAAAGGCCATCTTTGTAACAACATTTATCTCTTGGCCTGAACCTAATTTACTCATAATGCAAGCCAAAATGATACTGTTGTAGCATCTAGCAACAAGTAGGAGAGAAACAGAAGTGGAGAACATAGGGACCTAGCATAGTCATAGAGCAGATATAAGATGCAATAAGCATTGCCAGAATCTAGACTTCACCACAACATATGAGATGGATTCACACCATGGCTTTGCTTAATCGTAGTAGACACAGGGTTCCTTTAAAATATACTATGGTTGTTCATCATTAAGTCATACCCTGGATGACTAATATGTCACTCTAGTTTTATTTTTGAAGGTGTTTACAATAAGTCAGAATACCTATTCACCTTTCATATAAGAATAACCTTGCTGGCTATCCTCGCAGAACAACTGGAGAGGGAACTAAAAATATTCCTCCATTTGGCAAAGCTGATTGGTGCATGACAGCTATCCTCAATGTTATTATTTTTTGTCATTGTTCAAAATAGCCAATGTTAACAGGAATGCTTAAGGAAGCTGGGTCTAGACCTCTAGACATCTTTAGGCATGGTGATGTTTACCTTCTAGGGATGCTAATCTCCAATGATCTGGTGAGATGCCTTACAGCAGATTTATAGTGGTTTGACTCTGACTCATGAACCATCTCTCATAGAAAAAGATGCTTAAGAAAGCAATCTCAGAGAAGAATAGTGTGGAAAATGACAAAATATGTGATTTGCTAGTTTTTTTTTGTTGTTTTTTTTTTTTTTTAAGTAATTCTATGAGAAATCAATTGGTTAAAGAAATTGAGTTGCTACTTTGATCACAAAGATGATTTGGTGGCTTCCAAACAGTGATATCCTGTGGATAATCAGATAATTCATAGAGTTTAACAATGCCTGAGTCAGAGATTTAAATTCTGAAAGGAAATGATCTCAGAGTAAGGTTTTTGCTCCTTTTAAGTGAAATGATGATGAAATCCCTCAAGACCAACATTGATTTTTCTAACTGGTATTTCTCATTACTTAACCACAGAGGTTGTCCTCACTTGCTACATGACTACAACATGAATGACAATGACTATCTAAATAGTTCAGCATTTATTGCCTAGGCATTGTAGTCAGACTAAGCAGGTAGGAAAACCAGCAAGCTTTTTCATCAGTGAGTTAATGAAAAGGAATCCAAAGCATCTATATTGCAAAACAGTTCACATAGGTTTATTCATACATGTGCCTAAAGTTGCCAGTAAGCAAGGAGCCTTTTCTAAGTATTCAGACTCCAGAAGAAAGGATATAGCAACCTGCACCCTCCAGTCAATCAAAAAGAAATCCTGACAGCTCCCATGAATGCCAGCAAACAGCTGCTGTTGAATCAAACACCCGCAAAGTGTTAAACAGTCTTCTAACATCATGAGACTTATAAACATAAAAAGCCCCAAAAGGGTGGTGTATATAGATGGTTAAATTCCTGATCCTGTCTCTCATCTCTGCTCTTGCCAAATAAAATCTTAATGGCCACTGGCTTGCATGAGCTGGTACTCACACAACAGGAGGTGAGACAAAGGGAGAGAAAAAAAGCACAATGAATAACTGCCTCATCAATAGTAGGAGGCAGACAGAGCCAGAGTGTGACATATATCTCGGTTCTGCTTTTGCAAATTACTTTGCTAATTAGTTAGCTAAACTAACAAATTCTATGAGTTTTGCCGTACTTCTTCCTGCATCCTCCTCTCACAGTACAGCTGTATTGTTTCTCTCTAATCTCCTACTACAATGAATGGGGAAAGCTGATCCCACTATACTGATTTGAAACACAGGAAAACGCTAGAGACAAGAAAGGATTAGAACTAAATAAATCTGTTCTGTGTCAGGGTCAATAGGAGAGAAGGTATGTGAGAGTGCAAAGAAAAAAAAAAAAAAAAAGATAAAGAAAAACAATGAAGGGAGGGAGAGAGAGAGAGAGACTTATTAGGAGGCTAAAAAAAGCTGTCGTGACCATCCAGTCTGACACATGTAGCAGTGGTGATAAAATTTTACACAGTAATTCCAGAATCAGACCCTATAGCTTGCAGTTGAACTACCACATCTCTTAGAGATATAATCAGTCTTGAAAGAATTGGAGTGAGGGATAACTTATCTCATCTCTTAATTAAAGAAGGGAAGGCAGAAAGACAAAAAGGGAAGAGAAATAGCCTTGCAGTGCAGAACCACTAAGGAACCTCCACCAAAACACAGAATTTTTATGGGCTCCTGAAGAAAATGTTAAGGATGTTTTGTTAAGGATGAAAGCACTAGAAGAATGCTGATCAGAGGCACTAAATCAGACAAAGACAGACTTCACTCACTGGTGCTGAGAGAATGGACAAAGGATAATGGACACACGTTGAAAGTAGAACCTTTTTTTTAAAAAAAAAAATAAAATCTGTGTTTGTATCTGTAGATATATGGCACAATACAGAGCTGCAAAGAGATTCTCTCTCTCTGCAATATGGAAGCTATTTTATTTGTCTACAACTCACAAGTAAAGTGTTTCCTAAAGTTCAGACGGAACCTTTTGTGTTTTTCATTTTGTGCCCATTACCTCTTGTCCTGGCACTGGGCACCACTGAAAAGAGCCTCTCTCTGTCCACTTTGTACCCTCACTTCAGGTATTTGTAGACATTAATAGGATTTTCCCTGAGTCTCCTCTTCTCCAGACTGAAGCATCCCAACTCTCTCATCCTTTCCATATAGGAAAGATGCTCCAGTCCCTTCATCATCTTTGTGAAGCTTTATTGGACTCGTCCATGGAGATGTTGTATGTCCATGGAGATGTGGTATGTCCATGACATGTTGTACTGGGGAGTCCAGAACTGTACACAGTACTCCAAGTGCATCCTCACCAATGCTAAGTGGAAAGATCACCTTCCTCGACATGCTGGTGACACTTTGCCTAATTCAGCCCAGGATACTATTAACCTTCTTAGCAGCATGGGCACATTGCTGACCCCTGTTCAACTTGGTGTGCACCAGGACGCCTAGGTCCCTTTCTGCAAAGCTGCTTTCCAGCTGGATGGCACCAGCATGTTGAAGGACAACATATGTTTATGCAGCCTTGTTTTTGAAAGGTAGCTGACTTGTTTCTCTGCTTCAGGAAGATCCCATTTCTTTGTGTGTGGTTCATCTTATCAAAACAGAAAATTAGTCTGAGATTAATGTCCAAACCATCAAGTCTTCTTATGGAAGCCTCAGATTGAAGATTCTTCTTTTTCTCTGTCTCTCAGTCTTACACACTTTCCTTCACAGATAAAAGAAACGATTTCAAATGCATGCCATTTCTTAGTGTGCTGCTTTGAGCAAGATCCTGTAGGAGTGGTTTATAACTAAGTTCTCCCACTTTCTGAATAAGTATCTCAATCACTGTGTTCTAAATGAATGCAGGGGGGTGTTTGCTTCTATTTATTAGCTAGATCTAGCACAGAAGTCTTCACAATGTGATTTGTGGAATTCTGTGAGTCTGAGAGCTTTGTAAGTCTGCAAGAGGTTGTTCAGAACAGTGATCTGTCAGAGTTGTGTTCTCTTTACAGGTACTGACATTTCCACTTGCAAGGTGATACACACCAGAAAAAAATAATAATGATATATATTAAAAAAAAAAAGAAAAAAAAAAAAAGAAAAAAGAGAAAAGAAAAAAAAAAATCTCTGAACAGTTCCTTCTTCAACATCTGAAAGCAATGAGTTTTCCTTCAGAAATAACCGAGGTCTTTATAAAATCAAAAGTAAGGGTAATGCACAGTCTGCCAGAAGCATTTTGCTCGGCCACACACCCACTGTCTAGACATCGTGGTGTTCTTTAACTTGAGCCCTGAAATGGACATTTTGAATAGCACTTCAGACAGAGGAAATTTTAGTGCTTAAAGAGTATGTGACAACAGGCTTCGATGCCTCACAGAATAAGCTGCAGCTTCTAAAAACTGCAGTTCAGGCCCTAGAGCAACCACATCCATTCGAGTCTTGTTCCCCATCCTCTCTGAGATGATCTCAGGACTAAAGCGGGATGGTTGCCTTCATAGCTCTCACTTCAGGGAGAGCAGGTAAAATGAAAGTGATTGTAAAACAAACAAACAAACAAAAACACCACAGAACATTGCTTGTGCTATGCAATATAAACTCTCAAAAAGATCTGATAACTTTACAAGAACATTATTTCATTTTTAAGAGAAAAAAAAATGTTTATAGTGCCTCATAAATCACAGGCCAAGATAATGGATTCCCTTCACACAGAGAAATGCATACATTTTATACACAAGCCATCTCCTTTGACATAGGACAGAGAGATAAAGAAGAATTGGCTATTGCATGGTGTCATATTGGTTATGTTCATCATTGAAGCAACTAAGGGACACATTTCACCTTCTAATGCAGATTACAAAGCATGAAACATATATACGGAAATAATTTCCTTCGCTTCTCTAGCTATGCATACCCATGAAAAAGGGTTGTCATCCCTCTCTGTCATAACTCAACCTTCTATTCTTGCACAGTGCTAAAACTAAAGTGTTTACTGGTCCTTGTAAGTACAATACCTGAGCAGCCAAAAAAGTTAAAAGTTTCTAAACTTTTAAAAAAAGAAACAAAACAGAGTTGAGCCATTAACTGGTGATTGGAAACAGAGCACAATGGCTTGCCCCAGTGTGGTATTGGAGGTCTGCATAAGAGCAGAGCCTGGAGTCAGACCCTCAGACAGCCATTTGGCAGATACTCAAAAAGCAATTAACCAGCATTTTTGAAAGACAGGGTAAAAAAAAATGTTCCAAATCCCAAATCACTCTCCTCAAAATCTGTGACCATAATTACAAAGCACGTTTGATTTTCTGATATCATTCAGAAATGCCTGGTGGTCTGGGAGCAAGGGGCGAGGGGGGTAGGAGGAGGAGACATCTGTTGAAATAAGTCCCCATAAGTATATGACAATAATGACAATATAAGGAATAAGTTTGGGTGCTTTCTGTATCTGTCACACTTGGACTGCATCTTGGGTATTCAAAGGATTATAAAATATATGTTCCGGATTTAAATGACCATCATTCAAGCTGCCAAGTGAACAGAGAGTGGTTTATGTAGGATTTTTTAAGTGACTGTAATCACTGAATGCATTAGGCTATAATGGAATTACAATCCTTTAAACAAAGGGAGGGTGAGGACGTCCTCCTTTAAAAGCCTTGGAACTAAATTAAAGGTTTTTTTTTTTTTCAAGAATAACAGTACATAGAGAGAAAATCATAAGAACCAGATCCATTGGAATAAAGTATCTCGGAAATGTCCATTGAACTATGATTTTACTCTTTCGTTTATTTGCTTCCATTTCTAAATTGGACTCCTTTCCATGGGCAAGCAGGAACCTTTTAAGGAATCTATTAATGAAGGAAATTATAGCATTTTATCAACATTTTAAATTCCAGATGCTCAGATAAGTTAGAATTCAACAGTATTCATCCTAATGTCTCTCTCTATATATGTATATATATATTTTACATAATATTGTAGTGGATGCTGTGTGTATAAAAATATGTCTGAGCTTCTGACATGCTACTTATGGCCAAGAAGTTTGTTGCTGCGGTGGTTTTATTTATTTATTTATTCATTATTATTTTATTTATCATTTTGACTATCAAGTGCTTTGGGAACTGACCAATTGCAGGTATAGTTCTACTCCTGATACAATACAACAATCTATAAGCCTAGTCCTAGACCTACTCTTATGTACACATGATAAAGGAAGATTTTTCCTATTATATTCAATCTTCAATGGTTCTTACAGCACTTTCTTGTACATTATTTACTTTCTCCATCAATTCCTCTACACATTTGGTACCTATGAATATGAACTAGTTATTCACTACTGTGCAGCACTGCACATTGTTTAAAATACTGTAGCAGAGTTCAGATGGTATCACTTTTCACATTACTACAGTATTATATGAACACATAAATTTACTTTCTAGTTTTTGAAAACTACATGTGCTGTCTATATTTCTGCTCTAAGGATCTGTCTTTGAATTCATCTATTCTGCATTTGTACTGCTCAGGGAATAAATTACTTGGTTATTTTTGGAACTCACGGGGTCTTGCTCTTGACACAGTCCCTCAGCATTTCATAGTCCATAATACACTTCTCACAGCCAGGAAGTCAGGAAGAGTTCAGACCAATAAACACTATTTCTTTTCATATTGGAACTAAAACCAAACTATTATCATGAATTTTAGTTGGACTCAAATGAGAACTGAACTAAGATGATTCCAATCACAGCTGAATCAGAACTTCTGAACTGGAAACCTTATTGGTTCAGTCAGTGGCACCCGACACTTTTAAAACTGGAAAATAGGAGAATTGCTGTTTTAATCAGAAATAATAAAATGTCAATGAAAAAAAAAAAAAATATATATATATCCGTAAAGTGTAAGCCTTTTGTTTTTTCCTACATGCAGTATAAATGCATGTAAAACTGTTTTATTATTATTATTATTATTATTATTTATTTTTATTTATTTATTTCTTGAGAAGATCTGAAAACTATTCTCAGCTAAACTGGTTGATATGACTAAATAGTATTTACTCCAGCCTTTGTAGTCTCAGTTGTATGGTTCAGATTTTCCACCCATTTGCTTCAGAATAAAGAATGACACAGAGATTAACATTTAAATCAATGACAGTACAGATGACAAAATGACATGACTTGTGCTTCCACTGGAAATGTTAACTGTTTGTGCTTTTATTTTCACTGATTTTTCAGACCAGGGTTTGTGAAGAAAAGCTAAAACCAACCTTGAAATGCTTTTTTTCATTTTTTTCTTTTTTTTTTCACCTAAAACTATTTTATACAGAAGAAAGATTTTGTCTCAGCTTTGTTATAATAAAAAATTAATAATATTCTTCAATGGCAAGTGGTCTGTGAAGGCAATTTTTGCTGTAATTGAAAGTGCCTCTCATTGATTTCAGGGAGCAGTGGATTATACCTTATATTTTCAAACATTACTGAAGGCTGCGGAGATGTGCACACAATAAAGATAAAGGAGTTTAAGCAGTGAAAAGGTTTTCTCAACACACAAGCATTTTCTCAGGTTAACCTACTAGTACTTTATCTCTGCATCTATGTATATATATAGCTGGTACAAACATATGTCTGAAGGTAAATTCTCAAAATTTGTACCACCATAATATATTTGCAAAAATGCACTATGAAGTTTTACTCGTAATGCTATTTGAGATCAGCTGTTTTTCTTTGCTTTTCCATAATGCATCTGAGAAGACAGTTTCATCCTCTTATTGTATTGTATGAGAGCTTCAGGAGGAAATACTATCTGCTCAGCCCTCTAACTCCATATATTGCTTATTTTCTGAGTCAGTTTCTATCATGGGTTTGAATATGCCTTTGCATTTAAAAAGAAAACCTGTGCTGCTCAAGGGAGTGTTTGTGATGAAGAGAGCTTCTCAATTTTTCCTCCTATAATTGTCTGTTTGTTGTTGTTGTTATTCTGTTAATTTGCTTTAGCTTTTTCCCCTAATTAAATTCCCCAGGCATCTTACTTTTCATATAAGGTACAAATTATTACAATTAACTGCTATTAAAATCACAAGAATGCACGATATTAAGCAGCAGACAGGCAACTCATCATAGTTGGTGCTCTGTAAACATACATCAAACAGATGGTCCCTGCTCCAACAAATTTAACTGATTTTTAATATATCTTAAATCTTGACAGTATTACTTCAAAGGATACCTCTCTTCCCTTCAGATCTAGGTAAAAGTGTCATATAGCACTAACATTTGCAGTCTCCCCAGACCTCCCTCTATTTATTTATTTATTTATTTATTTTTCCTTCCCATTGGATGATATTGCAGTGATAGGTAAATTAAGTCTTTTATGAAATATGCCTTTCTAGATAAGACATGGGGAGAGTGTTTTCTAGTATGATTTTTTGCAGAAGGGTCTTGCAAGGATCTGAAAATTTAACTATGATGTAAAGCCACAATTCTTTTTCATACTGCTGATTTCTTTCTCTCAGACCCAGGTGAGTCTGAACAGACAGAAATCCAGGAGATCCATTGGGTCCTGTATTGGATGAAGGAGTCCTAGAGCTGAACACCCTTCACAGGGCACTACTGCAAATAAATAAAATATAGGGATGTGGAAGGAGGAAGAGGAAGAGGAAGAGGAAGGGGAAGGGGAAAGGGAAAGGGTAGGGGAAGGGGAAGGGGAAAAGGAAGGGGAAGGGGAAGGGGAAGGGGAAGGGAAAGGGAAAGGGGAAGGGGGGATACAATTGGGAGTTATACTCCACTATGTGAGCAAGAGGAGAATGGAAAGAAAATATGTATTTCCAAAGGAAAATATTTAATTATCTGTCAGCCTTCTGAACAACTTCATTAAATCATTATTTAATGAAAAACACAGTTTTATTGAAAAATTCTACCGAATATCTACTGAAAATTTTCAAATGGCCCTAACAGTCCTGTGAAACAAGATCATACCTTTCTCTTTTGGATGTTCATAGCAATTGATACAGTCATTTCCTTCTCAGTGGCAGAGTTGTTTCTTTAGCTGGAGTTTCTCTTATCTCATGAGACTTCTGTTTCAGTCCTCTCTGAAAGTCCTCTACAGTTTTTGCATTTATAGTCTTGAAAACACTAGTGACCTCTGCATGGGGGAAAGGGTCCTTTTCCCAGTTACAACAGTGATTGTCTTTCTACTTGCAGTCTATTTGAAACATCAGACAAAAAAAGTAAATTTGGGGAAGCAGAGAATCCACAAATAAAGAAAGCAAAGAAAATCTGTGTATAAATACTACGAAGCTGAGTTTTGCAGAGTTCTAATATTTGCTTACAACACACAAGGAACTAGACCCTAACAACATCTAAGCATCAATTCAGGCCCACTAAAGCAATGAAATTGTGATTTAAGACTCCCACAGCACCATCAGCTCAACCCTGTTACACAGAACAGTTATGAAGGCACTTTGTTAGATGATTAGGTGAAATATCTGACAGCCTTCTCAAGATCAAAATACTGTAAATTAAGCACAGTTTTTGTCTTGTTTTGTGCTCCTCTTCTTCCCAGAGGGCTTCTTTAAAACTTCTCCAAAAGAACTTGGCTGGTAACAACACATTGTTGCTCATGTCTGTTCCAAGAGAACCAGTGTTCACATAGCAGAAAATCACACAGACCAAGTGAAATTTCTTTTCTTTCTTTTCTTTTCTTTTCTTTTCTTTTCTTTTCTTTTCTTTTCTTTCTTTTCTTTTTTCTTTTCTTTTCTTTTTTCTTTTTTTCCCTCTTTTTTCCTTTTTTTCCGTTTCCTTTTCCTTTTCCTTTCCCATTCCCTTTGCGTATTTGTTTTCCTCTTCTTCTTCCTTTTCTTTTTTTTTTTTTTTTTTTTCTGTAGAAGTTGCAGTCTTTGTAGATCTGATTAATAGCTTGCCTCATTCATACAAACACACCTCTTGGATGTGGTAAAGGCGAGCGACGATATTTGAAAAACAGCAATGAAAAAAAAATAAATGTGTAAGAGGTAAATATAAATCTGACTTAAAGGTAAAGATCAGACTGCATTTGACTTCAAAGGCTCAGATAAAAATCTAATATGAGGGCTCTCCTAACACTATCTTTTCATATGCATGAGCTTCTGCTTACACCTTTCAAAAAAGATTTATAGAGTTTAGCTGTGCATTTTCCCATAAACTTCATGAGTGCCATGCATGTCAAACCCACAAGCTGGCTGTTTTGAGGATCTTAGCTTGTATGTTTCCTTTTGAACAGAGCAGGTGTCTGTAGAAACAATCCCCAGCTTTGCAACTCAATTGCCTTAAATAAGGCTGATAAATCCATAAGGAAAGCAGACAGCTAAATACCTTATTTACAAAATTCTCTGCTGATTGAATTAACTGCAAGCCCATGGTGTCATAAATAAGGTAAGTTACTCTACACACTGTCTTACAATATGCAGAGAAGCAGTGATGAAATAACTTTTTACTGCAGAGAAGCAACTTCCATACTTCTGTTTATACAACATAAAAATTAGTAAACAAAATCCACCTTCAAAGTTCAATGTTCAAAGATAATCAGAAAGAAAATACTTTCTTCCAACCATATAGTTTTGCACAGCCCAGTTGTGTACTGGTACAAAATTGGCAGCTACTCAAAACAATATCTAAGCTTTCCAAAGTAGGATACCCTTTTCAAATGCTTCTTAGATATAACCATTAAAACATTCCTCAGATATAAACACTAAAAACCTAGTAATCACACGGTTATTATTAAATAAAATCCACAAACCTGTTCTCATCAATGTTGCTCATTCAGGAAGAAAAACTGTTATGTTTTCGTTTGATCCTTAATACCACCAGTTGGATATTACCTGAGGAAAGAACTATCATATTTGAAAACAGTAGCAATTTTATTTAATTTCAAAGGTGACAGCTGCACCAACATTGAACTTTTATTTAAAATCTGGTGATTATTTCATCTTTTTATCACTTCCCATTTCTTTTCTCAGAAATGTGTTAAACATTTGAATCCCTGTTTTCACTTATCATCTTCCTATTTCCTTTCCACATAATTATGAACAATAGTTATCCTATACAGAAACAAAAATCAAAGATACATACTCTCTAATCTAGCAATACCAATGGGAGGAACTAGCCTGTGTACAAAGAGGAGTCAAGATTTTCTAACTTTTCTCTATTGCTTATCTCAATGTCAACACAGACTCTTCCATCTGCATGTTTGCTAATATGTGGTAGGTAGCTGTCCCAATGTTTGACTAAATATTGCTACAGTAAAGTTAAAAACTCCTCAGAAATAAACGGTGAGGATTTGGGTAAAATAAGCTCCTCAGATAACCAGAAGTAAACATGTATATTACCATTCCCTCCAAATTAATTTTTCTACATCCAATTGTTGTCATGTGCATCACTTCTAGCCATGAAGAGCAATTATCAGCCACAACAAAATATGTATGTTTTTTGTTTCTGCATTTCTGCATGGCTTCTAACAAGTTTAATGGTTATTTTTGGAGTCAGATAATTACTTTCCTGTTCTCTATATCAAGATATTGGTCAATAATATCTTCTTGAAATCATATTAATCTTTGTTCTTAAAGATAGTTTCAGCTTCCTGAACTAGAAAGGTCTGAATTGCTTTTCAGTTATTTGATGTAACTAACCATCCTTAATGCTCAAAAAAAAATTTAGCATATTTAACATATGTGCTAGTGCAAGCTACTTTTTCCATCACGTCTTTGCACAACCTTTAGTTGTAGAGCTCTGGGATATGACCTTGTTTAAATGAGAATCTGCTAGCCACACTTTTTGGGCAGTTGGAGCAATAAAGGGATGAGTTTGTTTGATGAATAGCTAGTGATGTTTGTGTACATACATGTACATGTTAAGACATACATAAAGAAAGGAACACAAAGTATTTATTCTTTGCCTTTAACTCAGTTCTAGGATTTCAAAATGAACCTGCACAGTAAGCAGGTAACACTATATCTTGTGCTGGGTTGATAGCTTATGTCTTATGTTAATTATCTCATGCTAATTTATCATCTATTCCTTCAACATTATTCAACAAAACTATTCCTGTAGTACTAATAAACATGCATTTATGGAAACTGGGATTGCTTTGCAATCAGTACACAAACAAGAAAATAAATGAAAAAATAAAAATAAAAAAATAAAAAAAGGTTTAATATTCAGCAAATTACTCACAAAGAGTAATTTTGCCAGTTCCTGTCAAATGAGCTTAACTAAAAGCCAGGAGGAAAAGCTAATTGAGTGTAATCTGTGATTTTATTCCTACCTCTGTGCCAAAGGTATCCTCCCTGACCTCATTTGACCACAAACAACTTAATTTCTCTGTCTTCAGACTGTAAAATGGGGAAGATATTCTGTCCCTTTAGATTTTCAGTTCCATGGTGTTATATTTTGTTTTAACGTGTTTATGCTTGAGGCTTTTAGGTACAATTTAAGCCAGCAATCTTACCCATTTGATCTACACTTATGAAACATGTCTACAGTGCTTGGACCACAGTTCAGTTGTGTCTTCTTCCTTGCCCATATTGGGCATGGTGCTTAGAGGGAAATACTAGAGACAATGTCTGAGATCCATAGTCATTATACAATTAAGAAAGAAAGGGTTTCAGCATGGCTCTTCATGATTCATTACTGAGAATTTCAGGTAATAAGAAACATGCTCTCTCAAAACAAAGATTTCAAGGTCCAAATGGTACCTCACAGAGCCCTAAACAAGATTAGGGACATTTTTTTTTTTTTAATTATTATTTTTAATGAATATAGCTCAAGCACATGGAAAGAGAAGAACTTCTCCAGTTCATAGGTCCTACTATTAAGTTCCCCCATCTGGAAAAAGGGGAAACGTAACCCCAATTTTTTAAAACGGGACCCAGAGAACTACAGGCCAGACAATCTCACCTTTGTGCCCAGCATGATCATGGAGCAGATCCTCCAGGACACTATATTAAAGAACATGGAAAATAAAGAGGTGATTTGTAGCAGCCAAGGGGGTTCCACTAAGGGCAAATCATGCCTTACAAATTTGGCAGCCTTCTACAAAGGGGTTACAGCTTTGATGGATAGGGGAAAAGCAACTGACATCATCTATCTGGGTTTGTGCAAAGCATTTGACACATTTCACCATGATATCCTTGTCTCTAAATTGGAGAGGCATGGATTTGATGGATGGACCACTTGGTGGGTAAGGAATTGTCTGGATGGTCACACTCAAAGAGTTGCTGTCAACAGCCCAATGTCCAAGTGCAGATCAGTAATGAGTGGTGCTCCTCTGAGGTCAGTATTGGGATTGGAGCTATTTAACATTTTTGTTGGTGACATGGACAGTGGGACTGAGTGCACCTTCAGCAAGTTTGCCAATGACACCAAGCTGTGTGAAGCAGTTGACATGCTGGAGGGAAGGGATGTCATCCAGAGGGACCTTGACAGTCATGAGTGGTGGGCCTGTAGGAACCTCAAGAAGTTCAACACGGCCAAGTGCAAAGTCCTGAACCTGGGTCAGGGCAATCCTAAGCACAAATACAGGCTGGATGGAGAGTGGATTGAGAACACCCCTCTGGAAAAGGACTCGGGGTTGTTGGTGGATGAGAAGCTCAACATGTCCCATCAATTCATGCTTGCAGCCCAGAAAGCCAGGCTGCATCAAAAGAACTGTGGCAGCAGGTCAAGGGAGGTAATTGTCCCCCTCTACTCCATTCTCACGTGACACCTCCCACTCCCCCCCAGAGTCCTACATTCAGCTCTGGGGTTTCCAGGATAAGAAGGACTAGTCCAGAGAAGGGCCACAAAGACAATCAAACAGCTGGAGCACCTCTCCTATAAAAACAGGCTGAGGGAGTTGGGGTTGTTCATCCTGGAGAATTGAAGGCTCTGGGGAGACCTTTTAGTGGACTTCCAATACCTAAAGGGGACCTAAAACAAAGCTGGAGAGTGTCTTTTTTCAAGGGCATGTAGTGATAAGACATACGGTAACAGCTTTAAACTGAAAGAAGGTAGGTTTAGATTAGATATAAGGATATATTCTTTACTCAGAGGGTGGTGAGGCACTGGCACAGGTTGCCTGGAGAAGCTGTGGATGCCCCATCCCTGGAGGTGTTCAAGGCCAGGCTGGATGGGGTTTGGGACAACTTGGTTTAGTAGAAGATATCCCTCCCTGCCCATTACAGGCTGAGTTAGAACTAGATGATCATAGAATCATAGAATCGTAGAATGTTTTAAAGGTAAGATTTATCTTTAAGGTACCTTCTGATCCAAACCATTCTATGACTCTATAATTCTATAATATGTTGTGGTTCTTTCTACTACTGGATTTCACAACTGCATAGTCAAGTAATCACCACACAGAACCTAGAATACAAATTATGCTAATGCATCATATTATGCATCATACTATGTAAAGTAAAGCCATGTGGTTGGTAAAGTCAGTGGACTCCAAGTGAGATGTCAAGAGGCTATTCTGTAAAAAGATGTATGCATTCCTCTTGGCACTTTGGAAACTTCCAGCTTTCACCTTTAACTTTGCTTTCAGGAAGCTCTTGTGTACAGCAACAGTGATCAGACCGGAAGTGCTGAAAGAACCTTTCCATAAATGACTTCTCAGCAAAAGAGGCCAAGGGAAACTTCCTAATTGTAGTAACAAAGTAAATAAACAAGCAAATAAATAAATAGAAGCCCTGGCATCTGTTGGACAAATAGGATTGAAAAGAACTGAAAATTTAGAGCAAGCTAAGCCTAGGGAGCATTAGGCATGATCAAGTGGGATGTTATTATAATCAGAAGTGTCAAAAGCAGCACTCAGATCAAGGAACATTAAAACACTCCAAAAGACAGAGTCAGAGTGCATTAACAAATCATTACAAAAATGTGGGCAAGAATCACAGAATGGCTGTGGTTAGAAGGGACCTCTGGAGATTATCTAGCCCAACCCCCCTGCTCAAGCAGGTTCCCCCAGGATCGGGTCCAGATAGCTTCTGAATACCTCTAGGGAAGGAGCCTCCACAACCTCTCTGGACAACCTGCTCCAAAGCTCAGTCACCCTCACAGTAAAGAATTTTTACTCATGCTCAGACAGAATTTCCTGTGTTGAACTTTGTGCCCATTGCCTCTTGTCCTGTCACTGGGAACCACTGAGAAGAGTCTGACCTCACCCTCTTGAAACCCTCCCATCAGAAACTTATGCATATTGATCAAATTCCCCCTTAGCCTTTTCTTCTCTAGGATGAACAGGCCCATCTCCCTCAGCTTTTTCTCATGTGACAAATGCTCCACTCCCATAATAATTTCAGTAGCTCTTCACTGGATTCACCCCAGGAGCTCCAAGTCTCATGCACTGCAGAGCCCAGAACTGAACACAACACTCCAGGTGAGGACACAAGAGGGCTGAGTAGAGAGGGAGGATCACTTCCCTCAGCCAGCTGGCCTTCTTGGTCACAATGGCATACTGCTGGCTCATGGTCTGGAGGTCCTTCTCCACAAAGACACTTTCCAGTACATAAGCCCCTAGCCCCCAGTACTGGTGCATGGATTTATTCTTCCCCAGGTGCAGAACCCTGCACTCACCTTTATTGAATTTCAAGAGATTCCTCTCTGTCCATCTCTCCAAGGATCTCTGTCAAGATCCTTCTGAATTGCAGTACAGTGCTCTGGGGTATCAGCCACTCCTCACAGTTTTGTATCACCAGAAAACTTGCTGAGGAAGTACTCCATCCCTTCATCCAAGTCACTGATGAATAGGTTAAACAACACTGGATCCAGAACACTCTGTGAGCTGGGAATGAATAAAAAGTCAAACCAGAATTTATCACAAATGCCCTTTTCTGATTGCAAGTAAATGACTTCAGCAGGTGGACGTCTTCTGCCTTCAAGATTTAAGGTCACAGTCAACCCTGCTCTCAACAGTCTCAAAACCAATGAAGTCTGCTAGGGGTTGTTCTAAATCAATGGTTTCCATTGCCCCTGTTCGTAAAGTGAAGACTAGTTGCAGAGTTCAGAGTAATTGCTAAATCAATCCAAAGTCCAGATGTGTTGTGATCCCGATAAGCTGCTATTAATGTCTCTCTTAATTAAAAATATCAGTTTGAACTAGACTGAGATCACCAAAGACTTCCCTTTGCCTTATTTCTGTTCACTGCAATGAGCTGGATTTTCTTATAACCTATTAAATAGCAGCAGGTACTGCAGAAACATAAGCAGACATATGCAGACATATATACACAGATTTTAGCAGAGAGAAACAGAGAGAGACTTTCAAGTCTTTATCAGTTTTGAATTCCATTTGAAAGTAATTATATAGCATATGAAAAAAAAAAAAAAAGAAAGAAAGAAAAGAAAAGAAATAGTGTTATATTAATCCATTCAACAGCAGTAGCACAAAAACTAGGGAAAATGTTTAATGCATCCAGTTGGGATTAATTCAATAGGCCAAACCACAAACTGTAAATTTCTGACATATTTTCAGTATATTTTATAGGGTGCCCTTTGTGCAATTTGATGAAAAATGTGCTCATTTTCAGGAAGAGATAAGCAACATTTGCCTGGTAAAGGTAGAAATGTTGAGTTTCATAAGCCTGCTGCTGCAAGCACCTTTTTATCTTTTGTGTTCCTCTGAACACCTAGAAAGCCTACTACCAATGCATAAAATTTTCAAAAGATAGGAACAATAGCAAAGTCAAGCACTGCTTCACCATAAATAAACCACTCTTGAAAAATGTTGCAGCTGTAGGATGCTTGTACTCTTCAGAAGATGAAGAAACACCCTATATCACTGTCAAAGCATCATTTTGGCTTGCCATGAGAGTTGACATAGGCCAACTGGCTAACAGTATTTTCTGACTGTTGTTGAAGAGCTGGCAAGTCAAGCCAAGGGAGATAATCTGACAGGAAAACAACCACGTAACAATGCCTGCAGTTAGAATTTATTTATAGATTAGAGAAATGTAAGGAACATGTTATATACTTGCCCTGTCTCTGAAAAAAAAAAAAAAAAATCTATCTGAAAAACAAAACAAAACCAAAAACATCTGTCTTTATGCCTTTGTGAATATTAATATCATTGTATGAAACTCTTCCCACAATCAGTCCAAATCACAAGTTCATTCTTGTGAAATAAAGAAGTGTGGGTGAGAAGGGTGACAAAGCACACTCTGGTTTTTTTTGTTTGTTTGTTTTGTCCTTTAAGTGCCTGTCTGCCAACAGTGTTTTGAATTCAGAGAGAAATGGATAAATTGCAGCCTCATCTCCCCATCCACCTGGGAGACATAGTTTCTCTCTGAAGAATCACTGGGGGCAAATATATTTATTCATTTGCTGGACTACTTCTAGGTTAACTGCCTTACTGTCTATAGCCAGTCTACATGGGCTGGCCATAGATAATATATGAGAACTTAAAGTTACTGATCTCTGGTACTCACATATTCATATCTACACACACTTAAAGAAAGACCTGACGTGGACTTTTATTTCACCAGGCTGGAGTCAAAAGCAAAGCATTTTTGTACTCTACTACAATCACTACATAAAATGTCTGGCATTTGTTTTGTGTTCCTTCTAAAATAATACGACATCTGTCTGTAAGTGATTAGGCTTGATGCAGGAAAGCCAGAGTAAAATTATTTGGCCTTTCATACTCAGGTGAGCAGACAATTTCCTGCAAAAGCTTTTCTCTTTCTGTCTTGCAGCAAGGCTCAGTTCTCAATGAACTCACAGAAAGGCAGCATCAAAACTGCTCAGTGTAGTCCTCTTTCTCTAACTGATGTTAGGAAGACTACAAATAGCTTCAATTTCAAAACCCAGGCCAGTTTTTCCACGTGTACTAGCCTTTAAGCACATGCTTAAATTTATACATAACATTTATCATCAATCTGCAAATGCCTAAGTTCTAGCAGGTGTTTTTATTATGCTTCCATGTTTTGTTTAATCAACTTCTAAGCACCAATTTATGAGATGTTACTTGAGGAGTTATTTCTGGTAACTACTTGTCAGTAGTAGGAAGTAGCACAGAAGTAGGAAGTGTTCTGTACCTTTCTGGTCCTGGTGTTTTCAATATCTTTAGAAGGATTTTTAGAATTAAAAACAGCAATAAAAATAATAAAGAGTATTTTAACCCTAAATTTGCATTTTAACATGAATTTTAATATAGTTTAATACTCTTCCTTTAGAAACTAAAAGGAAACCCTCATATTCACACAGCCAGTGCCAGAAGACTCAATCCGCACAAGACATGTCAACTTTTACCGTGTTTATTAAATACATTGATAACTCTGTGAGATTACATGAATTAGATTTTCCTTAATTTGTACTTGCAAAATAGTCTTCCTAGTAACATCTCATCTAGCACCAAAAAAAAAAATTAATTCCATTAATAGCAACGGAAGCACTGTAGCTAAAAGAAAGTAGGATTGACTGATATCTTTTTCTAAAATAGTCAGGGTAATTGATGATTAAGAGGGGGAGAGAGGGAGAGAAGGGGACAGAGAGAAAGGACCCATTATCTCAATGATTGATATAGGCCCTTTTCTAATTACATCAGCCCTTTCCAGTGGAGACAGGTCATGGTACTTATAGATCTGCAGCTACAATTTTAAGAGTATTTGACAAATAACTATAATTTAAAATAAAGTTATTAAAAAAGAAAAAGATGATGGATGCTATACAACTTTTTTTGACACATATAGGGCATCAAAGTAAGAACTGAACTTTTTTCCACAGTTTTGAATATGACAGGATTACATTTGGAGATATGTTTCATCGACATTAGAAAAAGAAAGTGGCAAGAACAAGACAAAAAGCTTTTTTTAATATTTGAAAATTGAATGGATTTCCTTTGAACTAAATGAGGTAGGTGCATGTGATCCTCCTTAGTCATTACTATAGATAATTGTGAAACAAGGCAAGGTTCCTAGGCATCTGGTAGCTATAGCTTCATGGAATAAATGCCAATCCACAGCAAGCCAAATATTTCATTGAGGTCACCATGACTGTCATAATGAACCAAAAATGTAACCTTGGAGGAGGTGAAAACTGATATTCAGATATTCAGATATTATGATCTCTCACATTTTGTTTGGAGATCTCTGTTCTCAGATTTTCTGAAAAAAACAATCTCTTAAAAACTTGAATATTATTGAAACTAGTCATAAAACTCTCTGGTTCCAATAGAAATGAACCAATGTTTTCCTTCCTTGAATTCTTAAAATCTGCTATTTACTTTTAAAAATACAGTTAAATGAGTCTACAAGCTGTCAAACACTCATAAGTTTGGTTCCAACCTATGAACAGTCCATTAAAAGAATACTAGATGACATAAATGTGAACATAGCCAACAAAAGAGCAACATTTCCAACTACTGGCAAGTTCTTAACTCTCAGCTAAAGGAGGTTTTCCAGTCTGGGGGCCCACTCTTCAAATTAGATGTAAATCAACTTGTAAGAATGAATGAGTTTTGAGGCAATCATTAAAAATTTCCAACTGCAAGAGACTGAAATGGTTGGAGCTGCTTAAGCTAAGGGAGAGAAGACTGGATGAAGAGTAAGTAAATGTCTATTGCTACAGAAATGGTGCTAGAAAATGAAGAAATTGCTGATTTCTGTGTCCACGGTGAATAATAATAATAATAATAATAATAATAATAATAAAGGAAGTAGTGAGGTTAAATTGAAGAAGGAATGATTCAGGGTAGACATCAAGAAAGGAAGCTTTTAATACAAATGGTAAAATACTGAAACAGGTTGCCTGGGGATGTTATGGAGTTCCCCTTAGACATCTGAAAGAACAAGTTAGACATCTGTCACAAATAGTACTTGCACTGTTCATCCTGCCCTAAGAAACAAGGAGGAACTGGATAAACTATTGAGTTTGTTTACTAGTCTTATTTTTATGACTGAAATAGGCAAAAGAAATACTAACTGGAATGAAATTATTTAAGTTTAAATTTCATACGCCACAATTCAAAAGATCAGTTTTTGCACCAGGTTGTTATTTAAGTTAATTGACAAAACCTTTCAGACTTTTCACAGAAAATTCCAGTTACGTGGCTCATAAAGACTGTGTTTGAAGATAATAAAAACATCAAATACAGTAGATAAAAAACAGTAATGTTTGTTGTGGATTTCCTTTTACAAACAAGTGTCATCAGCGTGTCTTGGTTTTCAAGAACAAATAGAAATAGAAATATTATTTAAAGCATCGCTTTGTTTGTTTTGGAACAAAAAACTATCTCTTCCCCTTACTCCCTTTTTTCATATTCTCTTGTCATTAAACAGCATGTTTGTTTTAACATGTTTGGTTTTGGTTTTAATTTTAACTTCATCTGATTTTAGTGTGTATGTGTCATTCCTCTCTCTCTCTCTCTCTCTCTCTCTCTCTCTCTGAGAGATTTATAAAATATAAACAAAGATTCCCAAAACTTTACATAATTTTTTTTTTAATTTCCTCATGAAGAATTGCCCTGCTCTAATAATTATAATTCCAAAACAAAACAAAACAAAACAACAACAAAGACTCCAGTGTTTTGTGTATGTTGTAAAAAATGCTATAAAAATAAAGAGTTCAAAGTGATATTCTGAAGTAAAAGGAACGTATATTGTCTATGTTACGATTTTAGTTCAATATATCTAAATGTGAATATGGTAGAGACCTCAGGATGACATTTATTAATCTGGCTTCCATCTTAAACTGCTATTTAAAAGTGAATTGTGATCCAGGATAAACCTAGTGACATTTTAAGATACGTGGTATATCTAAGCTTTCTGCAGGATGTCATCAAAGACCTGTGGATGACCATACCCTTCTGCAGCGAGAGCCAAAGGCCAAGAAAGGTCCTCTAAGGATCCTAAAATGGGTTTAGCACCTCTGTTTCTTACTCTTGCTTTAGACAACTATATTTCAGTGCATTTTCTCTGTGTTTTACATACACCCATAAAACAAAGCAGTTACAGTTTAGTCAGTCCAACCTTAATCACAAAGCACATGACAGAAATAATAAAGAGGACTAACCATAGTTCACAGATTCTGAGAGTGTAAAGATAATTTTTAAGTCACAACTTGGCATTATCTGAATTGAAGCCATGATCCTTAAAGCTCAATGCTGAAATTTTTCCTTTTTGCAATAAATCGTCAGAAACAGGATGGAGTTCAAATTCCACCAAAGAACATACATAGACAGTGAGATTAGATCAGCACAGACCAGAAAGAATATAAATTGTACCTTGGTGAGAAAGGCAGGTGACAAAAGATACAAATCTTCCTTAGAAAAATTGCCCATAAAGCAACCTTTTCATTTCTGTTGTTGGCATATATGACAATTACCTCTTCTGTCCTTAGTGATGAATCAAGTTGAAATCAATGTGTAGGTCTAGGCTCTACTAGGTACTTTTAAAAGTCTGTTTACACTTCTTATTCTATACACAGATTGGTCACTAACATTTTACTGTAGCCTGCTACAGGCAATTACGAGCTATCTGAAGAGCTAAATCACAGTGAAGAGGAACATTAGCAGTGGTTCATGTACCATCTTGCATCTGTACTTGGATTTCTCTCTTCTGAGGGTGAAAAAATAAATAAATAAAAGGATAATGCACAAACTGAAAGGATTTTAGGAATTAAAAAGTAATTAAATCCATACTAAAAATGTACATTTGTGGAATGGAACTGATTATTAATAATAATAATTAAAAAATAACACAGGGCCATAATAACTTGAATCTGCTTACTTAGAGAATCTATGACGCATTATATCACATGAAAAAAATGTGTTATTAAAAAGCACAGATTGTCCATGCATTACTTTTCCTTATTATTTTTTAACGTAGAATTAAATAATTGGAAAGAGGATAAGAAGACTAAGAAGTGGTGGTAAGAGGACAACAAAAATGTATGCTCTTACAAAAGAGAGCAGAATTACTTAATTCATGATGAAGAGCAAGGAGA
>NC_048894.1:152285315-152297989 GCF_011077185.1 Oxyura jamaicensis | reverse complement strand
AAAAAAAAAAAAAAAAAAAAAAAAAAAAAAAAAAAAAAACAACAAAAAAAAACCACTGTTCTCTTGTTGGCTTTCCAAAGAAAACAATGTAAACATCATCACTGAAGCATTAAAAGCTACCGAGGAAAAAACTTGTAAGCAGTATATCAAAGAAAATATTTAAAAGAAAATGATGCATCCTTTCCATGTTTAACTCTCATCTTGACATACATCTGTCCAGGGTCAAATGACTGCAAACATCAATACAACTTTGAGAGAATGCGTATTAGAAGTAATGAAGTCAAAGTACCTAAAGGACCACGTCCCTTTTATAGGCCAAGAATGTTCACAGAGTGTCTCTCCCCTTTTGAAAATCTGGTTCAATAGATGCATGTGATATTGCTTACAAAACATTTCTGGCCTGACATGACTCAAAAAGTGATGCCCTGAACATGTACCAGAGCTTCCTAAGCAGGATCAGGGCTAACTCCCTTCTTTCACATGGAAGTATGGATTTGTCTGTGAAATTAGGATGCTTGCAAATATGAGGAAAACTTGTGGAAATTCCTAGCATTCTAGTGTATCATTTTAATCCCTTTAAAAAAGCCTTCACATTATATCTTCCTCTATTAGACATGTGCCACACTTCATCCATTTTCAAATTGGATTACGAATATATAAATCAATCCAAAGAATGATATCCCAAACAGGAAGATCTGAACTTTTTATTCTACTTCTATGGATTTTGTCACACTGGGATTCCTGGGTTGCAGTTGGCTAGGAGGAAATAATATGATTTCTCCCAGTTGTGCTGATTTATAACTCAATCTTTAAAAAAATAACCAACCTGAAATAAACCAGTCAGAAAGAAAGGAGGGAAGGAAAAGAGAAGGAGGCAGGGAGTGAGAGAGAGGGAGAGGAAGAGGAAGAGGGAGAGGGACAGGGACAGGGACAGGGAGAGAGGGAGAGAGGGAGAAGTCAAAGCTAACACTGTCCAACTGACACAATGCAGCACATACCACAATAAGAATTTGTAGCTGTCATGTAATTTGAACCATTCAGAGGATTTTCATTGTTCCTTAGAATACAATAACCATTTGAAAGCTAATGTGCAGCTTTATGCAGCATATTTCATTGGAGTAATACAGATCATTCATAAGAGAAGGTCTCAAGATTTACCACCTACTCCATTTTTTCATTGTGTTACTCGTGGAGCACTGACAGTAGAGGGTGGCCCATTCATAAAAATGAACATATTTATACATATGGAGCAGTAGTGGCACAGACCCCCTTTTATTTTTGATGGCTGAAAAAATGTTTTGACTAACATCCCTGTGGAAGAACATACTGAACAAATTGTTCCATTGACATTTAGTTATATAAATGATAAGCTAAAGAAAAAGGTATTTTTAGATTTTTTTTTTTTCTGATTGGAAATGAAAGAAAAAAAGAATTTTGAGAAATTATGATCCAGCTTGGAGTACCAATATGAAAAAAGAAAAGGCAATTGAACTTAGACTTAAGGATCATTGACTCAGGGAGCAGGATATTCTCTGATGTATCAAAACAACTATTTTCCTTTGGCAAGTCTTCTTTAAGAGAGGGATCAGCATGAAAGCACTCTTGTTTTATTGTGTTCCTTGACAAAGAAAAGCTAAATCCTGTAAGGTACTTGTCTTTGCTTCTTATGCACATAGAATCACAGAATCATTTAGGTTGGAAAAGACTTCCAAGATCAAGTCCAACCGTTAACCTAGCACTGGCAAGTCTACCACTAAATCATGTCCGTAAGCACCACATCTACATGACTTTTGATTACCTCCTGGACTAGTGACTCAACTACTTCTCGGGGCAGCCTGTTCCAAAGCATCACAACCCTTACAGTGAAGATTTTTTTCCTAATATACAACCCAAGGCTCCCCTGGTGCAACTTGAAGACATTTGCTCTTGTTCTAACACTTGTTGCTTAGGAGAAGAGACCGATCCCCACCCTGCTACAGGTAGTTGTAGAGAGCAACAAGGTCTACCCTAAGTCTCCTTTTCTCTAGGCTAAACAACCCCCAGATCCCTAAACTGCTCCTCATAAGACTTTTCTCTAGAATGTAACCAGCTTTTTTGCTCTTCTTTGGACACACTCTAGTACTTCAATTTCCTTCTTGTAGTGAGAGGCCCAAAACTGAACACAGTATTCAAGGTGTGTCATCACCGGTGCTGTGTACAGGGAGGCGATCAATTCCTTAGTCTTGCTGGCCACACTATTGATGATACAAGTCAGGATGCTGTTGGCCTTCTTGGCCACCTGGGCACACTGCTAGCTCATATTCAACCGCCTATCAACCAATAGCCCCAGGTTCCCTTCTGCCAGGTAAATTTCTAGCCACTTTTTCCCCAGCCTGTAGCACTGAATGGGGTTATTGTGTCAAAAGTGCAGGACCTGGCACTTAGCCTAGTTGAAACTCATATAGTTGGCCTCAGTCCATTGGTCCAGCCTACTCATAACCCTCTGCAGAGCCTTCCAACCCTCAGCAGATCAACACTCAGGCCCAACTTGGTACCATCTGAAAACTTACTGGGGGTGAACTTAATCTCCACATCCAGATCATTGATAAAATATTGATGAGAATTAGCCCTAAAACTGAGCTTTCTGGGACACTGATGGTGACCATCCTTCAAATGGATTTAAATCCATTTAAATCCAATCTCTTTGGGTCCAGCCACACAGTCATTTTTTCCCAGTAAAACATACACCCATCCAAGCCATGAGCAGCCAGTTTCTCTAGAAGAATGATGTGGGAAACAGTGTCAAAAGCTTTAGAAAACCCTAGGAAGGTAACATCGACAACCTTTCCCTCATTCACTAAGCACATCACCTTGTAGAAGGAGAACAGGTTAGTCATGCAGGGCCTGCCTTTCATAAACCCATGCTGACTGAGCCTGATCACCTGGTTGCCCTGTATGTGCCAAATGATGGCACTCAAGAAGATCCACACCATGACCTTCCCTAGCACCAAAGTCAGACTGACAGGGATGTAGATCCCCAGATCCTCTTTTCAGCCACTGCTCCGGTCCATAACTTCTCATTAGAGACAAAAGGTCAATTAGTTTTTTCAACATTATTTCCATTTGGTTCCTCTCAAAAAGAAAGAAGACCTATTTTTGGTGACTGTGGGATGATGTAGAATTGAAATGTTCATGCATTCCTTCCCCAGATGGTTAGTATTTAAGGACTGAAAGAAGTATTAGTATTTAAGAAAAAAGGATACATTTTCAGTAGGCCTTAGGTGTGAATATTAACCTCATTTTCCAAAACAGTTCATTTGACCACTTGAACAGAGATCTTGGAATTAACATATCTAAAAGGTGCAAAGGTTAGGTGACTGAACAAAGAAATCATTGGCAAAGACAAAAAGAACAATAAAAACACAATATCAATTGAATATGGAATATTGACCTTTAAAAAGTTCCTTGCTGAAGTCCCCATGCTGTTATTCAAGCATATCCATCTATAACTGTGAAGATATTTCAAGATATCAGGATTATTTGGAGCAGGGCATTCTATTTACTCAAGATTACCTGTTTGTAATTGACAAAGGAATTGACATCTGTAAATAAATCATCAGAGTCATTTGGTAATAAACTCTATTGCTTTCTGACTTGAAACTTTTAAATAAAACTGAAAGCTACAACCTTACTACAGTGCCTCAAATAATTTACTTTTAAAATTGACAACTTCTGTATAAATCAATGTCTCATTTTTATGTGTATTGATAATATTCCAAAATTCAGAAGTTTAAATACCCAGAAAAATCACTCAGAAATTTTGTTGCATTGTATATCAGAATAAATATTCTGCTCTTTAAAATCCATTGTATAACCAGAAAAGAAAATATCAGGAATGCAGCCTGGCACGATGATGCTATTTGTCCTCATTTCTCTCTTTTAAATGCCTATCATGTGAAAGACAGGAATGACAACATAGAAGAAAGAACTCTTTAATTTTATTTACTAATTAAGCATAAAAAAATAACTTCAAAAGTGTCTTTGAAAAGGCTAAGATATTGTTTGCCAAGAGGATTCAGATATAGATTCTGACCTTAGTTTTTCCAAAGTAACCAGATGTAAATCCAGCAGCTTCATTGAAGAGTAAATGATATCGGAATGTGTCCCTCTGCATCAGTCATCAGTCACTGACACACAAGCCAGCAATAGGGATTCTTAGTAGTCTCTCTTGACTTCATTTTCAAGAAAAACAGTTCCAGTAAAACCTGTTTTTTCAGTACCTGAAAAAAAAAAAAAAAATCCTTTTGAGGTGAAAAATATATGATGAAATATTCCCAACCAACAGTGTTTATTTGTGAATAGCTTGATAACATTAAATATGAATATTTAAATGTGTATGCATACATATCTTTTAATCCTTATTAAAATTGCTTAGCCTTCCTTAAGAGAGGACTAAACCCAAAACAGACAATAGGATTCACAATATCATATCAAATCTAGTTTCTGTCTAAAAACGTCCATCAAATATCATGCAAGTAGAGCTGAACAAGATCCAGAGAAATGAACTATCAAAAGGCTTTGGTCTATTACCCTTTGAAGCAACCATTACCTTTTTCAGTACCTCTCTGATTTGTTCAAAACTGTTCACCTGTTTTAGTACTTCCTTTCACATCTTTAGTTCTCCTGATCCAGTGAGAACACTTCCAGAAACTGTCTGTGCTCCCAGATCTCCATTTTCCCACACCTACATCATCTTTTTCTTTATAAACCACAAGAAAGGTTAGAGGAACCTTTAGTCCCAGTCATAACAGTTCAGACCAGAAAAATGGAACCACCAAACCTCTAAAAAACACTTAACACATGAAGAAGAGGCAATGGTTTTCCATCTCTACCAGAATATTTAACCTTAACAGCCCCATTTCAAATAGCTACAGAAACTTGAAAAATGTCATTGCTTTGCCTGTATTAGGTGCACATAAATTGTCTTACCAGGAGGCTAAAATCAAATCTCTCGTGGATGAAAGAAGTCAGACTGTAGTCTCTAGAGGTAATGGGAGAAAGCTCCAGGAATTAGTCTTGGAGAAGGAGAAGGGGGAGCTGAAGATGAGGACAATACCCTAGAGCTGGAAGCTGTAGAGGAAATTTTTGTAAAGCTATTGAAGAGACCTTGACTATACAAATGGCTAAGAAAAACAAACACAAAAAAAAAAGAGGCAGAGTGTTAAGAAGGACGCATTGAAAGGACAATATATCCTGGTATTGTGATTGGGCCACAGGGTTCCCGTTAGGGTTTAAAGTCATTGAAAGGAGCAGGATCTTTCCTTTTATGGCATAATTTATGTGAGATGTGTTCATCTGATTCGTGTCAATGTGGAGCAATGCTAGGGCCACATGATAAAATGTGATTATCTTACGCATCCTTGTATAACCACAAGACCGGGGAAATGGTGATGGTTAATGTATGTATATAGTTATTGTGTTTGGTGATCAATGTATGTATATGGTTCTTATATTCAGTGGCTAATGTATGTATACAGTTCTTGTGTTCTGCAATGGTCACCTGACAGGAACAGCCGGGACCACAGTTGTTGCTAGGCAGAAGACTGGGGGGGGGGACACGGGCGGGGGGGCAAACAAGTGGTCTGGGGTTGAGAACATTCCAGAAGATTCTAGAAGATGAAGGCATGCTTGAAGGACACGCCCACTAATGAATATGCATAAGTAGAGGTGATATAAGTCCGGAATGGGAACTGTGGGCGGTGCGTCTTGGTGGAGCGGAGGATCGCAGTGAACGCAGTGCTGTTTGCTTGCCTTTATTCCTCTAATAAATTGCTAACTTTAATTGGAATTCTATTTGAGACTCAATCATTTATCACAATTTATAAGTCACATCACCACAGTGAATTGCTATTGCTTGGTGAATTATGTGTCCATGCCCAGGTGTTGACGGGGGTTGCAGGGACTCTGTGAGCAGAGGCTGGGGCTGCCCCGTGCCAGACCCAGACGGTTCCAGACAGCTCCAACTGCCCCATGACAGGGCCCAGCTGAGCCCAGCACCAAGCTGGTGGCAGCTTGGGGAAAACAGATTTCCAAATGGGCAGAGCGGGCACAGATTGAGGAGGAGGCCCAGGGCAGGGGAGAAGCAGCAGAGGGCTCAGGCCCCAGGAGGAGGAGGGCAGGAGGAGGAGGGCAGGAGGGGCTCCAGGCCCACAGGCAGCAGGGATTCCCCGGCAGCCCTGCAGAGCCCCTGCTGGAGCAGATCTCCACCCTGCAGCCCGGGGAGGGCTCACGCTGCAGCAGGGGGACATTTCCTGGGGGAGCTGCGGCCGTGGGGAGCCCCCGTGGGAGCAGGGTGTTCCTGAAGGGCTGCAGACCGGGGCAGGGCCCCTGCTGGAGCAGGGCTATGGGTGAGGAGGAAGGAGCTGCCAAGAGGTCTGACTGCAACACCCATCCTAACTTTACTAGATTTTCTGTTTATTTTATTTTATTTTCCTAATTCGTCTATATTTATGTGAGGGAAAATGAGAGTAGTGATAATTTAATATGTAGAATCTTATTCATACATCCTTTGCAATACCCCTGTTTTGCAGCTGACATGGATGCATACTTTAGTAAGAGGAACAGTTCACTTTTAGGAAAGCATTTAGTCATATTCCATAATCCTTAATAAGCCTAGAATCATGGTCATATTCATGCAGCATTGAGATTAGACAAAAGATAAGAGACCTGATTCTGTACCAAGTTACTCTGCTTTAGGTCCAGTAGGTGCGTTCTAATTAACATTTGTCTCAGTGAAAGGAAAATGAAGTCCATATTTATTCATCTACATCGATTAGTTTGGATTTGCTTAGATTAGGTGAAACTGTTCTATGCATATGTAAAAGCTATGAGGTGAGGGCTGTAGGAGTGCGAACGTATTACTGGTAATAAATCCTCTTCAATACTTAAAAAATTAAATTCTCATCAGTTGGTACATAATAGTGCCATTGTCATTGACTTAAAAATAAAATGACCTGATAGGAAGGAGACACTTTCACTATTGCCATTACCAGCTATTGAAAAATGTGAATTACTTTCAGGCAGTAGAGGATTCCACTTGCAATTAAATTAGCGGTAGTGGACATTTCACCCACATCCAGGGAGATCACTGAAGAGGGGAAAAAGACAGATTCTAATTTATCACAAGCTGCTGGTTCCTTGTGAAAGAGACAGGTTTAAACTACTCTTGTCTATTTTCTGAAACCCACAGGAGCTTGAAAATTATCTGATCATCTAACTGAATGATTTATAACTCCCTTTTGGCCCCACACAAGGATTTGCCCCCAACAATTAATCATCCTGGATATAATTGGAGTTAAAATTAAAGCTACATTGCTCCTCAATTCATTGGGATGAACTTGGCATGGTCTTTTGTAACAGTTTGAGGTAGCATACCCATTAAAAATAGGACATGATGCCATGTTTGGCTGGCCAAAAATGAAAATGAGGGAGGGAAAATTAACACAAATAACATCCTTTAATCAAGACATCAATACCTTCCAGCTGCTCAGTTCTATAGTAGCAAATTGCCATAGTAGCAATTACCTGATATTGGTAAAATGAAGGTATTCTTAAGCCCCAGTGGTATAAAGCACAGTGCAATGCAATGCAAATAAATAAATAATTAAAAGTAAAAAATCCTCCTCCCAGATCAAAATGAAGAATTGGTAAATAGAGCTAGACATGTTCACAGGCCACAGGAGACTCTTCTGGGTTCAGAAGAAAAAATAAATAAAATTTTGGCCAATGGCCTGACTGAATATTTTTCAGAGAATAAGCACAAAGGGTAACTCCTTTCATAAAAGCCGTTAGACTCCTTTGCAAATAAGGTTCCCCAGCAAAAAAACACAAGCCCATGTAGTAAGGTTAACATTACAGCTTTTTTGAAAGGGGGAATGCTTTCCTTCCCACAGCAGTGTCCTGTGGGGAATCTCACCCAAAAGTTTCATTAATAATTTTTTCTGTTTGGCTTTTTTTTTTTTTTTTTTTTTTTTTTTTTTTTTTCCCCTCCGGTGTTTTCTCAGTCAAAATGAGTAATCAAGACAGTGTAGACAGAATCCTTTTGCTGAAATTTAGGAATTCAATGCCATTTGAGATGTCATGAAATGTCCTTCCTGACTCACAACTGTGACTTCAGTGGGACATAGGCATCCTATAAATCTTTTATCACATGTACTAGTCTCAAGTAGATGTTTTGGATAGTCTGGTGTGAGATGGGTTTGAGGTCACTCTGTTCACACTGCAGCCACAGCAGTCAAAAAAAAAAAAAAAAAAATGCAACAGAATACTGCTCAGCAGAGGGAACACTTTAATTGACACCATAGAATAATATTACTTTGCAGATATACAAGGGTGTTACCATTTACTCTAAAACCTTATTTGCCTCATTTTACTTGCTAGTTAAATGGGGTAGAATTTCTCAGTCTTCAATGGGAGAAATTCCTTAACATCAGTGAATTACTGTGATAGACAAGAACAAGAAGTCTGGAATCATAGAATCTTAGGCTGATCTGGGTTGGAAGGAACCTTAAAGATGATGTAGTTCCAACTCACCTTCCATGAGCAGGGATGTCTTTCACTACCTCAGGTTGCTTAAAGCCCCACCCAGCCTGGCCTCAAACACATTCAGGGATGGGGCATGCACAACTTCTTGGACAACCTGTTAAACCAATATAGATCTGACATTCTTCACTCAGACTGGTCGATGACTGGTCCAGAATGGCTTGATACAGGAAGATTGTACTACCCCAGTCAGTGTCAGCCTGGATAACTCTGAGCAAGCTGCTAGATCTGTGCATCACAATGTGACATGGGACATAATTACTGACTTTGGCTCTCGAAATTTCACAGCCATTCATCCACTGCAGCATCCAAAGATATCAGAAGGGACATCTGTAGAAAAGATACATGTCTTTGCCCATTGATATGCTGTATGTTGTAAATATATCCTGAAAGCCCCATATACCATCTCTTAAAGGCATTGCAGAACTTTCTTTGCAGCAGTAGCATCATTACTATGTGATAGATAAAACACTGGTTTTCCTTTCTACCATTCCTGCTCCTTCCATTGTTTTGATTAAGAGTTTTATTGATTTTTTTTATTATTATCCCTCCCCCCTGTTCTTCATAGTCAGGCACACACACGTTTTGGGTGTGCCATAATCTCTTTTCCTTTTTCGTGTATTTTCATTGCAGAATACCATCCAGGAGGAATAGACTGTTAAATGAACCTGCTGTTGACATTCCATCTTCTGCTTCATGCCAAGAAAACACAAACTCCTGTGTAGTTTGAGCTACGTCCCAGTGCTGAAGAACAGAAATTCCAGGCATGAAGAGTACACCTGGAGAGATAGAGGATTTAAATTTTACAATAAAATTTCACGTCAACTTTGGTCAATCATGATGCAATCTAATTATCATCAGTGAGCACCATATTTTCTAGAAGTACGGAAGTATTACCGGCCAGTAATAATGGGAGTAAGACCCACCTTGGAAAATAAATCAGGACAATACTAACTAAAAGCCTCTTTGAGATTGGGACTCATGATTCTGCTTTATGAACAAAAAAGCAGCTATACTCTTATGAATACCTTCTTACTAGTAACCTCTATGAACAGCATTTTTGTCTCAGAGAAACAGTCACTTTTAAGAACAGCTCTCCTTCTACACTCTCCATCATAAAAGACATTGAAAACTACATGAGGATAAGGTTATCATTTTACTCAAAGAAGTATGTTGCTGCCAGTGAGCTAAGAGCAGTAGCAGTGGAAGCTTTTGCAGTTTTCCTCTGTGTATTATTATATGAGCATTATCAATAAATAGGATAGTTTGTAGCATTGTCGGTAAGACATTCATAAAACAGTCACAAACATGAAATAATTTTTCTTGCATTGCAAAGCTCAGACCAAGCTTCCTTTCCACTGATTCAAGTGCTTTTGTTGTGGCTTTACCATGCTAGGCAGCTGAACACCACAACTGCTCTTTCACTCCCCCTCCTTAGCTGAGGAGGGGAAGAAGTAAAGGAAAGAACAACTCACGGGTTCAGATAAGGATGATTTAATTAAAGGGAAAAAAATAATTATTAAGGAAAGATTATTATTAATTAAACAATTCAACTAAAGGGAAAATAGGAAAGGGGAAAAGGGAGGGGGGAAGGGAAAAACAAAACAAAACAAGTAAAGACCATGTGGAAGTGCAGAGGAAAGAAATTCCCCTCTACTTCCCACAAATGAGCGATGCTTGACCGTGTCCTTGAAGCAGGGCCTCAATGCATGTAGCCAGTGTTTGGGAGGAGGACAGACGTTCTCACAACGAGAGCCCACCCCTCCCCTCTTCTTCCTTTTTCCACCTTTTGTTGCTGAGTGTGACATCATATGGTATGGAATATCCCTTTGGTTGGTTTAGGTCAGCTGCCCTGACGATCTTTCTCTCTCACTTTTTGGCCCACCCCCTAGGAGGGTCAGAGAGAGTCCTGATGCTGTGCCAGCACTTCTCAGCAGCAGACACAACACCGGTGTGATACCACTGCTGTTCTAGCTACAAGTGCAGAGCGCAGCACTGTATGGGCTGCTGCAGGGAAAGTTAACAGCCAGAAAGTTAACATCAGGGCCAGACCCAGTACGGTCAGGAAGTTACATCAGGAAGTGAATGAGACATTTGTGGAGAGTAGAAAATAGTGCAGAGTCAAATTTTTCATTTCTAGTAAATCTTCAATTAGCATTTATATGTCAGGAATTAGTGTACATCCAAGTTATTCACACATTTTTTTACCTTTTCAGTACAGAGGAACCAAAGTCAACCTGGTTTCCATTTCCAGCTCAGTTACAGAGAACATCCAATTCCCCTTATGACTGGGAAGACAGTTGCCTCATGTTAAGGTGCTTGTTATAATAGAATACCCTAGGAATAAATTAATGCCATCAGAGTTGGGCTTTTCCATAGGAAACCCTATTATAATGGCACCTAAGCTCATGTAAACTAAAATACATATATAGACAGGTATAGACAGGAGAATCTTCTCATCAGACCTTCAGGTATCCAATTGACTAGCTCCCATATTACAGTTAGGTTTTAGAAAGCATCCTTCTTTTATCTGTTAATAATTCACATCAAAACACAAAAATATTATTTCAATTCTTTCATTTCCATGACATGGTCATTTGGAAATAGTCTCTTTTATTTATCTGTATCCCATTGTGTATGCAGAGGCAGAACATTAAAGTTTGTAAGCAGGAGGTAGCCAAGCTGACTAGGAAGAAGTTGGCCTAAAGTGAGCTTTGATGACCAGCCATGGCAAGGCTGGTGTGTGTGAGAACTGTGCAACAAAGCTATGGAGGCACTTAATTTCCCAGGTAGAAAGCATGGTTCTCTTTGATTCCCAGCAGCGGGGCAGCCCCCCCAGCAGCTGCACGTTGGGTGTGAAGTGCATGTCAGGAAGGGGAATTTCCTCCAGCAGTTCCATCACAGCAGTTGAGGTTTTTGTGTTAAATGCTATTCCTTCCTTGTACAGATGTGGTCCCTTGGTGAAAGAGGGAGCACACTGGTTTCCAGACCCACACCTGCAGAATCTGCTCTTAGATTAGGACACTTAATCTGCTTTGAAACTCTCTTGGTGCCAGCATCTGAAGAAGTGGAGGCTGGTGCACTCACTCCTTCTGCAAAAGGCAAAGCCCCCTGAGGTTTCCCCAAGAAGCTCAGGAAAAAGCAGCCAATGAGGCTGTGAATCAGAACCTTTATTTGAGCAATGTTTGAGAAAGACGTGGGATGGGGTGGGTTGGTGCGGAGACGTGCCGAGCTCTCTTTGCCCATAGCCGCGGGGCCGTTTGGTGTGCTTGTAGGACTATGGCCGGGTAGAGACAGGGTCCTTGTGTGCTTCCTGCTCCTTTGGTGGTTGTGGTTGTAGAAAGCTGCACCAGACTTCCGGTCAGTGGCCGCAGAGGGATTGGACAGAGGAGGGAAAGGACAGTGGCAGAGCTCGGTGTGCTCGGGGCCCTGTGATGGGGTGAGAAAGGAAAATTATCAAAAAGGGTAGCCCCAGACCATTTCCAGGGTCAGCCCCTGCATCCCTGAGTGAGGCTCTCCCAGCCTCATTCCAAGGCATCTCCTGGCATGCTGTGAGACTGTGGTGGGGTGTGGGTTGGGGATGACTTACCTATCCTAGAGAGCGTTGGCATCTCTTCCTTCCAGCTGAGTTCTCAAGGGGAGAGAGGCCAGAAGCGTGCCATGGTCTGGTCCCATCGCTGTGTGATTCTGGCTGAAAGAGGAGAAACACCAAACAGAGCAGCATCCCCCTGTGACCACGGGCAGCCCCTGCCTCTCTGCCCACCGAAGGTCTTGAGGTCTCACCACGTCTGTCCATGTCCCATCATCCTGATGGAGTGGTCACTCCTGTGCCACCTTGATCATGTCACCTTCCTGCTTCCTGTGGACTGTGGTGGGTGTGGGTTGGGTCAATCTTACCTGTCCTGTAGAGCGTTGGTAGCTTTTCCTTCCAGCTGAGCTCTCAAGGGGAGAGTGGCCAGGAGTGTGCCATGGTCTGGTCCCATTTCTGTGTGTTTCTGGCTGAAAGAGGAGAAGCACCAAATGGAGCAGTATCCCCCTCCGACCACGGGCAGCCCCTGCCTCTCTGCCCAAAACTCTCTAGCGTCTCACCGAGG
>NC_048894.1:152270939-152285305 GCF_011077185.1 Oxyura jamaicensis | reverse complement strand
CTGCCCAAAACTCTCTAGCGTCTCACCGAGGCTGTCCGTGTCCCGTCATCCTGATGGAGCGGTCACTGCCGTCCTGGTCCAAGTGTGGCACTGTCCTGCTTGCTATGAGACCACGGTGGGGTGTGGGTTGGGGAGATCTTACCTGTTTTGTAGGGTGTGGACAATTGTCTGGCACAGTGCTGGAAAGGAGAGGCCAGGAGTGTGCAGTGGTTTAGTTCAGTCAGAGTCCTGGAGGGCGTTGAGAGCCATTTGAGGTGAGGGCCTGGAGAGAGAGGAGAGAGGAGCTGAGTTCCTCTCGTTGTGTCCAGAGCTGAGGCTGGAGCAGCAGGAGCAGGCAGCTGAGCAGCCTCCCTGTCAGCACCGGCAGCCATCGCAGCCTGCGTGGCCACTGGGGCCAGCATTCCGGGGCCAAGGCCGTCCCCGCCCTTTGTGACATGGGGCACCCCCTGCCTGCTGTGACATGGGCAGTGCATCACTGGGGGCCGTACTGGGCCCTGATGCCCTTGATGAACCATCCACCTGGCTTTCCAATAAGGCATTTCCACAGACAGGCTTCTAGAGAGCCACTGCTATTTTGGAAACCTGGCAGTTTCTGTGAAAGAGCTACTAAAGAGTACTTCAAATCCAGCTATCTGACACAGTTCCTGAACCAGGGCTCCATTTTCTCACACAGTAAGGAGTGGAGAAAGTTTTCAGAGTGGAACTCATGAACGTGTCCCTTTCACTGTCAAGGTCCGAGAGATGCCCAGTAACCTCTGTGACTCACTCTGGTATTATGAATCAGTAGGCTGTGGTGACATGTTCAGATGCCTGCTGTTAGGAGCAGACCAGAAATCTCTGTCTTGCCTGTAAGTCACTGTGGTGGTTTTACTGGACTGATACCATAGTCCGTTGTTCCTCTGGGTCAGCCACAGTATGTGTTATTTGGTCATCAGATTCAGAGACTTTCACCCTCTTTTCAAGGTGCTGGATGATGTTAAACAGTGTTTGATAGGAATAAGCCAGGACCCAGCACAATGCTGCAAACTGTCATTCTCCAGAATTGTCAGGGTCAGGGCATACGACTCTCAAACATTCTATCAGGTTTTTAGGATTTTAACTTGTTCAGGGGTGAAGTTCAAAACTATTGGAGGAGACACCCATGACAGGTACCTGCCTATATCCTCCCACACACCTTGCCACCCTCCACAAGACTGTTTTGGGACAGATTCCTGGGTAAGCTTTCTAAATAATCGACTAATCTTAGAGAGAAGGGGAAACCTGTTATGCAGAATTAGAAATAACAATATATGGGTTACACATGGATATTCAAAATACTCAAAAACTGTAGTAATTAGCCCACTGTGAAATAAGGAGGAGGTATCATTCCTGAGATTATTCATAAACTGACTTCCAGATGAAAAATAAATAAATAAATAAATAAATAAATAAATAATCACAGATTGCAGCACATTCTCGGATCAGATATAGAGGAGAAAGGAGAATATGACACGGATTGCATGACACATGATCAAACAAGCCAGTATTAACAGGACACTGAACATGGTGACTAGCAAATAAGTATGTTAGTTGTAAAAGTGTTAATCAATTCTATTGTTATCTCAACCCTTTGAGTCCCACATTGGGCGCCAAAAAGGACTGTGGTGATTTTACCGTACTAGGCAGCTGAACACCACAACCGCTCTCTCACTCCCCCTCCTTAGATGAGCAGGGGAAGAAGTAAAGGAAAGAACAACTCACAGGTAGAGACAAAGATCATATAATTAAAATAAAATAATAATAATAATAATATATTATTATTATTATTATTAATTAAACAATTTAATTCAAGGGAAAAAAAAAGGAAAGGGGAAAAGGGAGGGGGAAAGGGAAAAACAAAACAAGTAAAGGCCATGTGGAAGTGCAGAGGAAAAAAATTACTCTCTACTTCCCACAAATGAGCAATGCTTGACTGCGTCCTTGAAGCAGGGCCTCAATGCCCTGTGGCCCCAAAGCCAGTGTTCGGAAGGAGGACAGATGTTTTTGCAACGAGAGCCCACCCTTCCCCTCTTCTTCCTTTTTCCACCTTTTATTGCTGAGTGTGACATCATATGGTATGGAATATCCCTTTGGTTGGTTTAGGTCGGCTGCCCTGGTGATGTTTCTTTCTCACTTTTTGGCCCACTCCCTAGGAGGGTCAGAGAGAGTGCTGATGCTGTGCCAGCACTGCTCAGCAGCAGACACAACACCGGTGTGATACCACTGCTGTTCTAGCTACAAGTGCAGAGCACAGCACTGTATGGGCTGCTGCAGGGAAAGTTAACATCCCAGCCAGACCCAGTATGGCTGTATGTGTCCATAATAAGGAGCCTCTTAAAGATAACAGTTTTACAACACATGTATATAAAGTATACCTTATTTTATGAGTGGAGAATTATAAGAAAACAAGTTTTAAGATTAAATCCTGCACAATAGATTTCTACAAACCTTGTCCAGACCAGTATATGAGTTATTTAAGGTCACACTTCAGGCAGACTTAGTGAAGAAGCTCCTTCCGTTCCTGAAGGTGGTATTTGGTCCCTTAAAGAGCACTGGAGTTTTCCAGTTCCCTCTGTCAAACTTCCTGCCTTTCTCATGGAAAGATAAGTTAAACAGGCTGTTCTTTCTGAATGTCAGTTTTCTGGAGAGGGCAGTACTAGAAATGTCCATCAGAGGTCAGAAGATAATATTTGCTCCTCCAACACTCTTCAAGAAAGGTGATCCTTCTCAAATGCTGAATAGATTTCTAATTGGAAAAGGTAAATTGTGGTAAATAAGATGCACCTTAGCTGAGAAGAGGAAATGAACTGAGGAAGAATCAACGTAAGTGCATTGTGATTTGGGTGGTGTTTTTCCCCCCCCTTTTACCGATCTAACAATGAAGGATTACAGTAAAGCTTTACCAAATAATGAAGACATGACATAAGGTAATGAAAACTGTTCAAATTGTCAACACGTTTTGTTTTTCTGCTCAGTATAAATCTTTTCTTTGCAGATGCAGATGTTATTCATTATATTGTAGATAAATTCAGAAATGTAGTTTACACTGATTTAGCATTGTACTTAATTGGTTTTAAATCTAATGCACTGCAATAAGCCTTAAGTGCTACTTTACTGTGAAATTTAAAAGTGAGCCATACTGTAACTTTGCTTTGGTAGGATTTCTTTGGAAGGAAATATGCTTCATTTCAACAGCCTCTCACTGGGAAAAAAAAAAAAAAAAAAAAAAAAAAAAAAAAAAAAAAAAAAAAAAAACGCCCCATAAAACGTAGCTTTCTTAAATGACCTCAGTTTCTAAAAGCTCACATTTGAGGATTGCATTATTTCCGGGGTTTAGGTCTCTGAGACAGATACAATAGCAAATCTTGAATCATGACATTTAGCATTTAGTTCCTAATAATGCAAAAAATGCATCAGACTATCAGCAAGTGACAGCTGGTGCTCTGGAGCAATGGATGTCTTAGAAGCACAAAGGAAAGCAACACAAAATACTACAGACATTTTGCAGATTCAAACAGCAAGCTCGTATCTTCTGCTGCCTAGATCTGGATTGAAAACACAGGACTACTTTTGTCCTCAATAATATATAGTCTCTCATTAAGAGCCAGGTTATTTTGCCTATTTGCATTTTTGTGATATCATCCTTTCTGACTCCTACTCACAAAATACATTTTTGGTATCTATGAATTCTCAAGGGTAGTGAGTTTTAATTACTATTTTTCAAACCATAATTGTCTTGAAGATGAACTACCAAGTACATTAATATGGCAGCCCAACTACTAGTCTGCATCTATTAATCCCTGATATTTTCGATTTTTCTTTTCATTGTGTTTCTAAATGACTGCCTGTGCAGAATCTACCTCCTAAAGAAAGGTTTGAACATTCATTTTCCTTTATAAAAATTTGTTTAAGCAAATATATTGGCTCTTCAAATGTTGAAATCTGACTCTAAAAACTTTAGCCAAACTCAGATAAAACCCAAATATCTTCATTTTTGTCTTTTTAAGGTCTTTGTGAAATATTTAATATATTTTAAAAAATAGTAGTAATAGATATATACTTGATCACAATGTCCTAAATAACTTTTGACTGGTAACCTTCAAGTGTTTTATTTCTCTTAATTTGAGGTATCAGATCTTTATAATCTTTATATATGATCTTCTATTCCACTACTCAGTATTTCTTTGTAATTTATAAAACACCCCAAAATAAAACTAGGGGATTAAAGGGAAAATAAAAACTCATTAATTCATAACATTAAAGAAAATATCAAGGCAGGTGGCATCCTGTCTGTGAAGAAATTTATAAGAATTTTACTCAGGACTCAAAGTAAGAAAAACACAGGGAAAAAATTGAATTTGGCTGTAGTTCATGGCATTAGAGAGTTGTCCGACCATGTCAATGCCAGTTCTACATGCAGCCTAAAAATAAATATTCATGGAAGTACTTACACTGAAAAAAAAACACCTGCCATTACTATTGAAAACATACTGGATGGCATGAAGTCAGACTAGATGAGGACAGTTTTATCTCATGCACTAATTTAGATACCAGAAGTGCTCCAGGTATTCAGAGCTTGTTGCCCAAATTCAGACAACTTTGCAGCTGTGCTAGCAACACTCAGTTATGGGCAGAAGCTGCTTTACAATTCAAAGTGAATCTGACATCTCCATGAGTGAATTGGTAGCTCAAGACAGAGGACGTTTTTTCTTTCCTCTTCTCTTTTTCCTGAGGTTACTAGGTTACACGCTTAGTTGTAACCCATAATTGCTAATTTTAATTTTCACATCTCATTGTTTTTTTTTTTTTTGTTGTGGATTTTTTTTTTTTGTTTTTGTTTGTTTGTTTAGGAAAATATCATAGTTCAGGAGACAGACAACGACTTGAAAATAGCTTTTAGTGATAGTGACACAATAAAAGAGTGATTAAATGATTACCATTTAAAAAAGACGTGGACATCGTATAATCCTTATATATATGAAATCTTTACAGGGAGTGAAGGATAGCCTGCGACTTCCAAGAGAAACTTATCTGCTAATCTTCAGTAGGCTTCCTGGCACTTTACAAAACTTCAAGGAAAAAAAAAAAAAAAAAGTAGTCCTGCCAACAAGAGCACACTATTTGCTTTAAGTAATGCCAAATCTGCAAATGAACCAGCTTTTCTCAGTTTAATTTTTCTTAGCAGCAAATAAAAATATCAGAATAGTCCCAGGCACAAGCTGTACACATCCCAGTCTTCTACCTCATCCTTAAACCTGGTCTCATCAGCCTGCTTGTCTCCATTTTCTCCAATCTGTATCACTATATTATACTGTTTGTCTCTGCCTCCCTCAGTTTCCAGCATCTCTCCTAGCTGCAGCTATCATATAACAGACAATGTCTTGTTCAGTAGCAGAATTCATCACATTCACTTATTATGAGAAGCAATTTTTCGAGAACAGAGAAAACACATAAGCTTACAAGTTTCATTTCATGACTGTGAGTTAATAAATGACACATAATTAAGAGAGATCAGTGGTTAACCTCTGTTAGCCTTTTGAACACTGGTTATTGATCATCTGTGTTACAAATTGGTATACATCGATTAATGACAAATATTAAGGATGAACTCTGTGACTACTAAAACTTATTTTCTTGGGATCATTGTAGGACTTCTATAAACCCACATTTTTGACACGGTAACCCACAAAAGAAAAAAAAAAAAAAAAAAGTCAAAATGTTTAGCTATTTTGCAAAAGGGTCATTTTTATTTTTCTGTAAAAATCTCTAGTGTCGTTGGATTTGATGGGGGATTTCTAATAGTACTTTGCTTAATAATCATAAGGGAATATTAACATTAGCAGTTTATTGGTACAAGATTAAATACTTTAGGTAAATGCCCAAACCAGTCTCTGTACCATTTTCGTCCATGGGCTTTGTCCATGACACATTCCATGTCTATGTAACATATTTCTTTACCTTTATACAGTTTGTTCTGTGCCATCTTTAAGTCAACTGGGAAATATCTGAAAGAAGAGAGAGTTTGCCCTTGATCTACCTTCAGGACAATCTCATAAAAATCATGGTATATATTTAGCAGTGGGAGCCTGATATTCTCATTCCCCAGCAAAATATGTGGGTAGTACCTCCTGGGCAACATATATCAGAGAAATATTAACTTATTAAGAGTAATTAGGGTACTTCACACCTCTGTGAGCTACAGTTTATTTGTCACTTCAGCAGATGTTGCTGCATTTTTTATATTCAGCACAATAAATAAAAATAATAATAACAATAAAAATATTTTATTTTTTAATGAAAGCTAATACTTAGGACAACATTACTAAATTGTGATAGGAGCTGGGATTGTGTTTGAATTTGATTATAAGCCTTATTTATTTATTTATTTTTCCCTGTGAAATCTGTACAATAGCAAATGAGGCATGTAAAACTAGTCAGTAACAGAACTGTAGGGCCCACTTTGGGAAATATAAACTTGAGCATTGAATTTTTAGGGTATTCTTCAGATTCCTATCTCCCTCAACGCATCTAGTTCACTCTAAAACTAGTCTGAAATGCACTTCTATGAGAAGCCAGCGTGTGCGTTGAGTTAATACACCCTCAAACCCATCAAAACGTCTCATAAAATGGCTTGAACATAACCCATGCTTTGGAGACCCATTACTGCAAGCAAAGAACAAATAATCAAAACAAATTGTCCAGACCTCTCAATCATTATACCTCAAATATAGATTAGTCTAAGAATTAAGCATCAAAATGTCTTTTTATCTATGGAAGTTGAAATTCCAGCTTTCCTAATGCTAATAGGAATTTCACCATTAGTTTCAGTGAAGTCAGTATTTAATGGTCTACAGATGGAAGTTTCACTCAGCTTTCAGTAGTCCTATGAAATTATGTGGTCTGCATCTTATATTCAGATCCATTACGACCATCTGTGACAAAGATGCTGAGTCCACAACAGAGTGTGTTGAAAGAAAAGCATATCGGTGAATCGACCATTTGAAATGAACAAAGCTTTAGGAAATGGGGTACTTTGGAGACAAGTATTACAGCTTTGTTTTGTGCATTCCCTTGGTGGACGTGACTGGATCTTAAGCAGATTTTTAGAAGATCTTTCAATGATTTGAAAAGCATGTATATGCATTTAATGGAATATATGCATGCTAGTTCCAGCCTTGAATTTATGTTAATACATAATATTCCCATTGCTAGTTCTTGTTATAGAATGGAATTAGCTTACCAGCATTTCGTACAAAACCATTAAAATGTTCTGTGCTAGTTAATCACGTTGGCACTATCATATGTTCTTTTTACTTGTTTTTATAGTACAACATTTAGCACCTTCACTGCTATTCTCACAAAATAATATCTTAGTGAGATGTCTACAACCTTCTGCCAACACTCACTGTGAAAATTTGCACAGGTGAAGTCTGATAGGACTTTTGCAGAGGATAATTTTTTTTTTTTTTTTAACAACAACAAAAAAATAAAGATATATTATTATTAAGGATTTGGGTAAAAAGAAAATAATCTACATGACTTTAAAAATGGATATTTATTTTTGATAAGGGAAAGTACCCTGTTTTTTCTTAGCAATGGATCAAATAGTGATTATAATTTCAGATGTGGTGGGAAAGAATGAAAGAAATACAGTTTTTAAAGGAAGACAGTTTTTAGTGTGTGCAGAAGAGCAAAAGCACTAGATGTGTTTACCTAAGTTTCAGCTGCATTTTCTTCTCTAGATAATTTTTTTGAAGCTGAGGCAGCTGGTCAGCTTAATGCAAAACCTATCACACTTGTGTTTACATCATCCTGTAAGTGCTGTTGTGTCTAAGCCAAACGTCTATTTGTTAGAAAAATTTTATCTTCACTCCAGATTTTCCAGAATTGATTGTGGTCTCAAAGTTTCTTCTACTGCAGACCTGATCAGAAATTAAAAGAAAAGTATGATAATACCTAAAGCATAGTTTATTGAGTGGTTATTAATGAGAATAAATAAATAAATAAATAAAAATAAAATAAAATAAAAATAAATAAAATAGAATATATATATAAAAAAAAAAGAATTCTGAGCTCTCCTTCTGATATTGAGTGTAAAAAGTCAAGTGATGATAAACGGGACCACTGCTGTGTTAATAAGGCTTTTTTTTTTTTTTTTTTTTTTTTTTTTAATTTGGAGCAGATGCAGGAAGTGCAAGAAACACCTTCAAATACTCAAGAGATATTTATGATTTTAAGATGCTATATACCCAGCCTGGAGCAGGTTACTATGATCCAGTGATTATAAGAGCTAAATAATCAGCTAACAGAGGAGTGCAAGTCACACAGCATATTACTTCAGTTTTTGCACAGTCACAATATAAACAATGAACTTACTCCTAGAACAAATAACAATTCAGTGTAATGGCCTATAGTCCCATAGTGTCTTGAAGAAGTTAATCAACGTACTCAGAATTCCTCTCTCAGTAGCAGTATCATTAGTTATATGATCGGAAATTTATTAGATTTGTGCAGTTCTATAATAAGTACCTTAAAACATTTTTAACAGCAGACATTACTTTTATCAACCTCCTAAATCACTCTTCTCTCGTCCAAAAAGTTCTTTGTTAAAAAGATGTAAAAATAGGATTGCTAGCAATATGCAAGTGGATCATGTGTTAAAACCCATTTCTTATAATGTACCCAATTTTCTCTTTCAGAGGTGTATAATTACAATGGCTAACAACACTCACACTAATTTATACCATAAACACAGCTGATCTGTCACAGAGTAATCTTTGCATAACACTTCTTAGAGAAAATCATAATCTATTAGTAAAAGTGTAAATTGTATATGCCTACTTGCTTAAAATAGATAATGTAAAAATTAATGTGCTTTAGCTAGTAAAGTTACTGTTTATTATTTAAAATGCAATCCTGCTTAGAGGCAGCATCCATAAACTATATGGAAGAGGAACTGTGGTCAGGCTTGCAAATCAGGAATTTAATTGTATTGTCTAAAAAACAGATATTCAAGAGCATGTGTGCAGTGTATCTATATATATGTGACCACATTATTTTTTTAATGTATGTATATGCATGTAATTTGTGTCCATACAGTGCCTCTCTGTCTCCCTATAGTAACTATATCACAAACTTAGTCATTAATATACTACATTTCTTTGTTAGAGTATAAATGCTCTGACTTCAAAATACAGATGTGTCCAGTTTGCACAGTGAGTGACTACTTGCTTTTGGACTTTTACAACTGTGGTAATCCACTCAAATCCTCGTATCTCAAAGGCCTTGACTACCCTGCATTAACATCTGCTGTGATTTGTAAAACAGAACCTGGATGTTTGCTGGTCATGCGCAGTAAGACCCATGCCCATCTGTATATAAATTCTTACAGAAAAAGGACATAAACATCTAAAGATACCACTCTGCCTAATTTAGGGCATTGTAAGTACAAATGCACTGCACGATAAATGATTTTCTTTTTATCTTCTAAAATAGATCAATCTGTAATCAAGCAATAATTCAGAGATGTGCCAAAATGTCCACTCATACACTGTTTAGGAAACATCCTATATACGTTACCCACACCTTACCAAGTTTCTATTAAAGTCCATTGAAAAGGTTACATTAATCTTGCATTTGATAACAAGAAAAGGGGAATTAATGCTTTTGAAGAAAGGAATAGCCTCTATAAAAAACAGGTGGGCACACACTGTCAGGAATGAAGAGCATTTAGGCACCAAGTCTCATACTGCACAGCCATCTATTTATTTATTTATTTATTTATTAGCTCACAAGACTAATAGGGAATTATGAGCCTGTATAGCAAAGTAGATGCCTAAGCACACTCAAGAATCATAGAAATTCAACTGACATTTGGAGGAAATGGGACTGAGAATTAAAAATAAATAGCAAGCTATACGCTCAGAATACCACACATGATTATCTTTTTTTTTTTTTTTTTTTTTTTTTTTTTCACCTGAAGAGTATTATTTCTCTACATCCAAGATTCTAATGCATAAAATGCTGAGAGTGGGATTCATTTGACTGGCTTAATTTGGACAACTACAGTGTAGTACTCCGCAAGTCTCCCTTGACTTCCCTTCCACTCAAAGGAGAGCCAGTCAATAAAGACAATATTGTTTGTAGTATAAGTCATCCCATCCTAAAGTAAATGCTAATATTTGGTCAAAGGAATCACACCTCTAACTCAGTGAGTACATAGACTAGGAATGCCCAGACATAGAGAAAAATGTTTGAAACATCACTCCTGACCTCAAGCTACCACTCCAGAAGGTTCATATCATATGTGCCAACATAATTATTTCTGACACTCTAGGGAACCCCCAAGGGACATTTGCCAGCCCTGCCACTGGTATTTCAAGTACTCCGAGGCACATATACATTTTGGCAACTGAATCAAACCCTTAAATTCAGTTAATTTCACCAAACTTCCTGTACAAGTAGGTGTCCAAACCTCAGCTGGTTGTCTAGACTCCCACATTAGTCAACAGGGAGCTTGACTTTCCCTGACATGCTTTGGCAGTGGCCAGGAAGGAATGATCATGTACATAAGCAAGAGGAAATGAACTCAGAGGAAATAAATGATATAGTTTCTGATATCTTATAAATGTAGTATCAAACAAAAATAAATTATTAGAATATTTGCTTGTACTTAACATCTGAGAACACTGTGATTGAACCAGGCATAAAATCATGTACATGTGAAATTCATGAAAAAATATCCAGGCACTGAAGGCAGACAAGTCAAGGGACAGGCATTTTTCTGTATTGTATTATTTAACTGTTATTTATACCTTTTGAAACAATTTTATCTTCACTTTGCTGGAAGATGCAGAGGTCATTTTAATAAGAAAAGTACAGGAGCCAAAGGCACAAAAGCACCTTTGCTAGGGCCACCTGGCACATGCTGTGGGAATGCAAGAGGGAAGCCACAGAAGCATTGTAGAGCAAGTCGTCTCCACCAGATTTCATCCATCAAATATACATGTGGAATAAGGAGAATGACAATGTGTCAGAAATCTTGCCACCAGAGATGAAGATGGTTTACTCAGGAAAATACTTAGAAAAGGTAATTTAAAGTCCTCAGGGAGGGGAGGCACCGAATGTAGGGCATACAAATACTAGGTTACTATTGCTGAAGAATAAGTTTGTCGTGATTTAGAGTGAACTGACTAGCATTTGGAACATATTGATTGATAATAAGGTTACAATAAATGTCTGATTTTAAAGAGATTGAAGTTCTATGGACAACTACTACCAAAATTCAAAAAAAAAAGAAAAAAGAAAAAAGTGAATGTAATAAAAGTATTTTGTATTCTGATAGATAAAAATAGGTTAAATTATAACAATAAGCTTCTATTAGGCCTTTGGCAGCTCTATAAGCTCATTTCAGATTTTTGTGCCTGACTTCCTTATTTACAGAATGGAGATAAAACTTGCTTTATCCATTTGCTAAACCAGCAATTTTACATGAACAAGCAGTAGCAGTAAATGAGATCCTAGGCTGTTTCAGTCATTTGAGATACACTGATTTATTGCCAGAATAAATAAAACAAAGTAACAGATCAATATATCAATATATAGGGATGAGTAAATTGCTCATGACGTCATGAGCCAAGCTTCCTGTTCTAAAATAAGGGAGATTCTTGTAATTTCTTCAATCATCAGTTTTCACCTTGCCTGTGTTGCTTCATACTGTGTTTTCATTTCACATATTACTGAAACCTAGTTCACTATATTTAAATTTTCTTGTCATGAAGGAATCCAAATTTCCATCAACTTTTACGTTTTCCCTTGAAAAACTCTCAACCTATGATGTCAGTCTTCTGTATCACAATATCACTCGTGTCTTTGTTTTACACTATCCCACATCTTTGTTTAAAATATCACAGCCATGGTAATCAAGAGCTTGACTGAATTTACATTTTATTTTATTTTTAAATTGTTATGTGATGAGCAGGTAGAAAAAGAAAAATAATGAGAAAAGAGGAGAAGAGAGGCAACTCAGTGTGACCTCCTTATTTAGAGAAAACTACTTACTTAATTTACAGAATTGTGTTCCTTTGTGGTCATTCAGAAGAAAATAAATTGTTTTTCTAGTCTTCTCTAATGACATATTTGGTGATGGGTAGTGTTTTGTGCAGTGTAAGTACAATGAGATCTACACATCAATTATCAATAATCATAAAACATAATTCAGTATATTCAGAGCACCTGTTTTGGGTTATTTTGCTGTATTTTATTCTCAAACTTCAGCATATTCCTACATTTGTTTGGAAGGTTATCACATATATTGGGAAAGCAAACTTTCCCTCTGATGCAAAAAAAGCAACTATTTATCACCACAGGACGTTTATTTCTGTCACAAGCATGTGACTTAATTAACGTTGAGATATAACCCCAGATTCTGTATCCATTTAGTTAGAACCTCTACAAAGGTTTGCTATGCTAAATTTTAAAACCTGAATGTTTTTTCTGTGTCCCCCCCTCCCCTTTTTTTTTTTTTTTTTATTTTTTTTTTCCCTACAATTTCATTAGGGAAGTGCCATGGGTATCTCAAATGATCCTTGCAGACCTAAATGTGTCACAGACTTCACTCTCTGCCAGTGGGATAAGAGCACAGTGAGGTGTATGAGGCCAGGCACTTCTATGCTTCTCTTGCTCTGTGTTTTCTGAAAATAAGGAAGACTCCATAATGGTTATAGGTATGCTAGCAATTAGAATGTACTTAGTTCTTCATAGGAGGGGCAAGATATGCTCTAGCTGGGAAATAAATAAATAAATAAATAAATAAAACATATAGTATCATAGAATCATTGAATCATTAAGGTTGGAAAAGACCTTCCATGTCATCTGGTCCAACCGTCTCCCTGCCACCAATGTCACCCACTGAGTCATGTCCCTAAGCACCAGGCCCAACCGTTCCTTAAACACCCCCAGGGATGGTGATTCCACCACCTCCCTGGGCAAGCTGTTCCAATGCCTGACTGCTCTTTCTGAGAAGAAATGTCTCCTAATTTCCAACCTGAACCTCTCCTGGTACAGCTTGAGGCCATTCCCTCTAGTCCTCTCACTAGTTACCTGTGAGAAGAGGCCGATCCCAAGCTCCCCACACCTTCCTTTCAGGTAGTTGCAGACAGCAATAAGGTCGCCCCTGAGCCTCCTCTTCTCCAGACTAAACAAGCGCAGTTCCCTCAGCCGCTCCTCACACGACTTGTGCTCCAGACTCTTCACCAGCTTCATAGCCCTTCTCTGGACACGCTCCAGGGCCTCGATGTCCTTCTGGTAGTGAGGGGCCCAAAGCTGAACACAACACTCCAGGTGCGGCCTCACCAGAGCAGAGTACAGGGAAATGATCACCTCCCTGCTCCTGCTGGCTACACAATTCCTGATACAAGCCAGGGTGTCATTTGCCTTCTTGGCCATCTGGGCACACTGCTGTCTCATGTTCAGGCAAGCATCAATCAGCACCCCCAGATCCTTTTCCTCTGCACTGTTTGTTAATAGCTAAATGTGTGGAGGAATTATTTTATCATTTTGCAACACACACACACACACACACACACACACACACAAATGTACTTAAAGAAATAAACATTTGCCAATTAAGGATTAACCATTTTCTAATCCTCATTTCCTCCTTTTTTGAAGATCTCTGGGGACTATAAAGTGCCTCTAGAACAAAATTAGTAATTGCTGGAGTTTTCCATTTCTTAGTAATTATAGATCAGTTTGTAAGTTCCTTGGGGCAAGGATCAAGCACTGTTGGCTTTTCTTGGAAAACATTTGGCTACAGAGATAAATAATAGCAAATGTCAATGTTTGGGGACAGTTATTTATCTTGTGTAAAAACATATTACTTCTGCCAAAAATATATGGTGACATCAGTTTTTACAACAGAAATGATGAACTTTTTCCAGAAAGGATCCCATTTCACTCAGTGGACCTGCTCTACTTATCACCTACATTCTGTATATGACAGCTCAAGTAGAGCGCACAAATTAGGTTTCTTGGTGGGGAAATTCAAATGCACTCAGCACTGTATAGAAATATGTCAGTCTACATCATTTGGTCCAACTACCCTGATTTACTCATTGGTTCCATTATTTATTTATTTATTGGAAATAAAGCTTGGATGGCTTAGGTGAGATACACCCATGTGTCCAAACCATCTCTAAACTGCTGCTAACTGAAGAGGAACTCACCAGACAACACTTTGTGCATTCTTGAAGATATCCAAGGACCAAGGGTTCTGTATCTGAAAGTGTTACAGGCTGTGCTGCTTAGTGTACTGGGTGTGGCTGGGATGTTAACTTTCCCTGCAGCAG
>NC_048894.1:152270495-152270929 GCF_011077185.1 Oxyura jamaicensis | reverse complement strand
AGAGATTTCTGGTCTGCTCCTAACAGCAGGCATCTGAACATGTCACCACAGCCTACTGATTCATAATACCAGAGTGAGTCACAGAGGTTACTGGGCATCTCTCGGACCTTGACAGTGAAAGGGACACGTTCATGAGTTCCACTCTGAAAACTTTCTCCACTCCTTACTGTGTGAGAAAATGGAGCCCTGGTTCAGGAACTGTGTCAGATAGCTGGATTTGAAGTACTCTTTAGTAGCTCTTTCACAGAAACTGCCAGGTTTCCAAAATAGCAGTGGCTCTCTAGAAGCCTGTCTGTGGAAATGCCTTATCGGAAAGCCAGGTGGATGGTTCATCAAGGGCATCAGGGCCCAGTACGGCCCCCAGTGATGCACTGCCCATGTCACAGCAGGCAGGGGGTGCCCCATGTCACAAAGGGCGGGGACGGCCTTGGCCC
>NC_048894.1:152249152-152270485 GCF_011077185.1 Oxyura jamaicensis | reverse complement strand
CTCTTTCAGCCAGAAACATACAGCGATGGGGCCAGACCATGGCAGAATCCTGGCCTCACTATCTGTGATGACTCAGCTGGAAGGAAAAATTGCTAACCCTCAACAGGTCGGGTAAGTTCACCCTAACCCACACCCTCCAGGCTCCAACAGCAAGCAGGAAGGTGACATGATCAGGCTGGGACAGGAGTGACCATCTGGATGATGGGATATGGACAGACATGGTGAGACCTCAAGACCCTCAGGCAGAGAAGCAGGGGCTGCCTGTGGTCACAGGGGGATGCTGCTCTGTTTGGTGTTTCTCCTCTTTCATGCAGAAACACACAACGATGGGACCAGACGTGGCACAATCCTGGCCTTGCTACCCTCAACCACTCAGCTGGAAGGAAGAACACTCTACAGGACAGGTAAGATCATCCTAACCCACACCCACCAGGCTCTAACAGCAAGCAGGACAATGACGAGCTCGGGCCAGGACAGAAGTGATGACAGGACACGGACAACCTCGGTGAGATGCTAGAGACTCTAGGGCAGAGAGGCAGGGGCTGCCCGTTGTCACAGGGCAATGCTGCTCTGTTTGGTGCTTCCCTTTCAGCCAGAATCACACAGCGATGGCCACTCTCCCCTTGAGAGCTCAGCTGGAAGGAAGAGCTACCAATGCTCTACAGGACAGGTAAGATCAACCCAACCCACACCCACCACAGTCCACAGCAAGCAGAGAGGTGACGCGCTTGGCCAGGATGGTAGTGACCGCTGCATCAGGATGACAGGACATGGACAGGCTCGGTGAGATGCTGGAGACCCTTGGCCACAGAGGCAGGGTCAGCCTGTGGTCACAGGAGGATGCTGCTCTGTTTGGTGCTTCTTCTCTTTCAGCCAGAATCACACAGCAATGGGACCAGACACAGCACAATCCTGGCCTCACTGACCTCAACCACTCAGCTGCTTAACTAGTGTTTTTTTTTTTAATTAATAATAATATTTACTAAATAATTATTCTTTTTCTTTTAATTAAATTATCCTTATCTCAACCCATAAGTTGTTCTTTCCTTTGTTTCTGAGGAGGGGGAGTGAGGGAGCGGTTGTGGTGTTTAGCTGCCTAGCACAGTAAAACCACCACACTTAGATGTTGCACATGATGTACAATGATGCACAATGATGCACAAAAGTGCTGTAGTTATTAACTATTCAGACACTGTCAAATACAGTATGGCTGCCCTTTGTCTTCTTGTAGTGTCACTAATAAGAAGAATGCAAAAACTTGAAAGGGATTAAGGGCTATCTTCCTCTACAGCTTAAGTAACAGCAGAAGATTATTATTCAGCTAGAATATTGTGGTTTAGCTCAAGATGCAGCTAAGTACCACACAGTTGCTCACTTACCCTCCCAATGTGCAGGGGAGAGAGTGACAATGCAACATACAGAACCATCCAAAATCAAATCATATTTCTGAGAGTATTGTCCAAATGCTTCTTGAATTCCAGCATTTTTTAACAAATCATATTCTTTTAAAGATCTTTATAAAACTGAAAAAAAATTCAGAGGTTCTGAGTTTTTTTTTTTTTTTTTTTTTTTTTTGTAAAATAGAAAATAAATGAGAAAAATACACTATCAAAATGAATTTGGGACTGAAAAACTATTATCAATTATTTACTGCATAAAAATGAAATAATAAATATTTCAAATAACATTAAAAAACATGACAAATAGAAGACAAAAGTATTGTTGTTATTATTATTTTATTACTTTGGGACTCAATGTATCACACTAAACAATAAAATCTGTGTACATATACAAAAAAAAAAGTACATATTTTTTCACCAATGTAAATGCATATGTATAGCCATACATCTATTCTATTAGTGTAAAAAAAGAAATAAGTCTTGATCGTGTTGATTCAAACATGAAAAAATATCAAAATCTAGATATCATTGATGAATATCTTTCATCATATCTTTTGATCATATCTTTCTTATCTTTTAATGAACCCTTGTCTGCCTGGCAACATAAGCTAGAGAGCCATTTGTAAGAATACATGACATGACACCACGAGCATTTGCCATTCATGGTACACTCCTCTGAAAGGCTGCCTACAGGTCCTGACGTATCACCACATCTTATGGAAGTAGGTTCCTGGATCTCCTTTCAGCACAAGGAAAATGCTCTATTTGGGAATTACAGCAGAGAGACAGTTAAAATCATAAAGTCATTAAGGTTGGATTATGGCCCTCTTAAGGACTTCTCACCTAGAAGGTTGTGCTGCAATCCACCAATCATATAAACCACCACAATGCAGAGGGGTGATACTATTCTTCAAGTGCTTGTTACTGATTTTTTCTTTAGCATAGATAATCTGAGAACATTCATTTAATTGCATTTTGATGCAAAAGTGATATATCTTTTTTGAATCGGAGGGTTGTATAACACATATAGGGTGGGGATAAAAGAAAGAGAGAGAAACATAGTGTTTGGAAACCTGAATTTAAATGCAAAGCTAATAATAAAAAAATATAATAATAAAATCTTAGAAGCTGTGCAAAAAGGATTTTGGAAAGCAGTCAGGAATATGCTCTACTCTTGGAAAGCTGGGAAAAGAAACAGCCAAACAGTTAAGAAGTAACTTCTGTCTATGTAGTGTAGAAAGACACAACTCATTATTTTTGGTCAGACTGACTTAAAATTATTCTCCATAATTTTAATTGCAAGTACTTGCTTTGGTCTCTTGTGACCATGCTTTTCATATTCTAGTCATATATTTCCTTTAATCAACTCTAATTTTTTTCTTATCCTCCACAGTCACAGGTTCACCATGTCCTGTAAAATAACAGCTGCAAATACTATTGGCCCAAATCCAGTATTTATGCACAGCTTCTGGCAATAAGTCATTTAGCACATCTTTTCTCACAATCCCCAAGTGGTAGGTTTGTGCATTACAGCTGATCTCAAACACTCCAAAATACATGGAGTTGCACCCTTGACCATCTGTTCTACATGGACATTAGGGTGGAAGATTTTTTTGGGCATGCTTAGCTCATTTTTCAAGCTGCATTATCACTTACAAAGCAACTTTGCTACCGAGTGTTTTGATTCAGTAAAAAGGAAAATCAAGCCTTGGCACAAGTTTGTCATCTGTAGCTAAGAAAATGTTCCTTATAAGCCAAAGAACAATCAAATATATTGCAAAAAAATCAGTCAGCACAAGAAAACAGAAATCCAAATGAGAGAACAGCTATGTTTGAAGATGGCCACTCACACTTCACCACCAAAACCAGCCTCTGCCTTTGCAAATTTAAAACATCCCTCAGTGAGGGGAAAACTCCACACAACACCAACATCTAGACAAGATACTGGATAAATAATGTGCTAAAAGTCTCACCATCTACTCGTGAAGTGCATCAAAAGCCTTCCAAAGGCATTATTATTAAATATGACTATTAAATTAAAGTGAAGGGGTGTGGGGGTGGTGGGAGTGAATCCTAACTAGAACACTGAAGCTAAACAGCCTACAGCCTAGCTGAATGTCAGGGTACCCACATGAAAAGGTATGTACCAGATGAAAAGGCGTGTAATGAAGTCATTGATTGCAGTTTGTCAGCCAAGCCACAGATCTTGGAAAGGTGGAAAGGTAAAAACATCCCACACCAAAGTAACTTATTACAGAGGAAGCGAATATCAAAGGTGCTTAACAAATGCATTACACATCAAAGCCTGCAGCCAGCAAAAGGCATCATTAGGCAGCCTTAGAAGGAGTGGGACTACAGAGCATCAAAAATTGAAGGATCAACAGAAAATGGATTACAATTATAGGTACAATATGATCTCTGTGGTCTTCTCTGGGAAAACACAACTTACAGTAAGGAATAATTCTCATCAAATATAATTTCATAATTTGATTTACCAAGGCGGCTGCATCTGTTCTGTTCTTCTTGCCTCTTCCAGATCTTTAAGATGGGATAATACATTACTCCCACCACACAGTTAACCAGCTTTATTCCTATAATTTCTGAACAGCTTTGCTGATACAAGAATATGTCTTATTTCATCCATGATTTTAACAAGTTTATTCAGTATTATTTGTGTTAAGCTGTGATGTCATTCTGTATCCTACCAATGCTGGACAACAAGGTAACCCTGCCCTGAAAGGTTTCCTATGACACAAGTATATGACACAAGGAAAGAAACAATTAACAGCAGAGTGGAGAATACAAGGAAACAGTGCAACAGCATCCACATAACAAAGCTTTAGTCGTTGATAGATATGTTGTAGGTATCATAGCAAAAGACTGTTTAAAGAAGATTTTTAATAATCACAATGCATTAACTTGGGAACTGTTTACAGGGTATTCTTCCCAGTATGAAGGGAAGCCTGATATTGTATGTTTAATGTAACATGTATGAGCTAGGAGAAGGGTATAGAGAGCTGCTTCCTAAGGAACAAATTATCTGGAGTAGCTCTCTGGTTATGACAGCTGATTTTGGAGAAGGATGGCAGAAAAAATAGTAAGAGACTCATGCGAGAGCATGTTAGGGGAACTAGGAAGGACTGTTAGCTGCCATCTGAGGGCAGACAGGCTTCCCAGAGGTTAGTAGTTCTGGCTGGCTGCCTTGGGATCCCCTGTGCTGGGCCAAAAAAAAAATGATATTTGAAGTAGTTTCCTATGCATAGACACAGAGGAAGACTGACCTCACTTAGACCATGAAAAGTATACATCAGTTATGTTGACATGTGAGTGAAGATTCATCTGATCAAAGTTCAGGCATCCACAGTGCAGTCAGTGACATTTGGGACAGGATTCAGACACGTGAATCCAGGTGTCTAAGTGTAGGCTTAGTGACTGTACTAGCCAGATCTCTGTTAAGTATAATAGGAGTTTTAACACTTTGGTCACATGTAGATACATGACTTGAAGACACATTTAGATATCTGAGCCTCAAGCTGAATCCTACCCCTGCAGTAAGATTTGGATAACTGAACATAGGCATCTAGACCCATTTTAGATATTTCTGGCTTCCAGACCTTGCACAGGAAAGATGCAGGTCTCTCATGAATTCCATGCCTATCTGTCATGCACACAGATTTTTTTTGGACACCCATGAAAGTATCAAACAACACAAGATATTTCAGCAACCAAAACCATTCCCTCAAGAGTGGTGCTAAATGACTGTTTATAAAATGCAAGTGGTTTAGTAAGGGAAGGGATCTGTCTTGGTTCTTGAAATGTCAAGGTGAAAGAAAATGTGAATTAATCTTTCATCGCTTTACATGTCTGTTTGCATATTGATCCTTATGAGCAAATGAGAAGGAAATATGTGCTTTTGCCTTTCCCTATTTATGGATGACATCATGGCAACAGAGAAATCAATAGAAATTCTGCCACAAGTTGCAAGGGGATTAAAGTTTCACTGAAACTATCACATTTCCAGACTCTTCTAATAATCTTTCAACTATATAATGTACACACACACACACATCAGAAAGTTATCCCTTGAAACAGCTTTCCCCTGAGTTTATGAACTGCTTCACTGTTTTGTCTCTCTGGTTTTGTTCAGAGCAAACAGAAATCTGCCCCTTTTTTATTCTTTCTCTGTTTAGGAAAAAAAAAAAAAAAAAAAAAAAAAAAAAAAAAGTTGCTTAATTAATAAGTTCTATCAATTACTTGTCAAATATACAGCCAACAGCCAACTTTGCAAGTTAATGTCTCCATCTCTTTAAAGCTATTCAGAGAAAATCTGGATTTACTAAGCAATCAGCCACTTTCTGGTACTGTGTGGTGGGAGACAACAGTTGTCTAATTTAAAGTCAATGAAAAAGCTACAAGATTTAGTACAAATCAACTAATATGGAGAATTCTGTTACAGAAAACCTTGAAGCAGTGAATCCTTCTCTCTTTACCCCATTTGTAACACTATCTAAAGGCTTCTAGTTTCACAAGTGGGACACAGACCTTATGGGAAAACAAATCTAACAACTGATGTCTCAGTTTCCTTCTTAATGTTGAAGGAGCCTAAATCACTTACAAAACTATATGTCCCCCACAGTACTTTCTATACTATTTATAACTCTATTAGTGGTGTGAAGAAACCTGCTTAAATATTCCCACGTGCTGGATCTTGCATTTCCTGTTGTTGAACTTCATAAAGCTCCTTCTGTCAGCCCATTTGTACAGTCTGTCAAAGTCCCTTAGAATGTTAACACAACTTCCTGGTGCATCAATTACTCTTCCCAGCTTTGTATTATCTGAAAACTCACTGCTGGTGCACTCCATCCCATCATCTAAGTCATTAAAGAAGAGGTTAAATGCAATAGTTTCCAGTATTGACCTCTGGATTATATCACTAGTGGTTGACCTCCATCTTGACTATGTGCCATTTATTACAATTTTTTGAGTCCAGTAGCTTAGCTAGTATTTAGTCTACCTTCCTGTTAATTCACTGAGTCATAACTTCAGTAATATTGCTGTGGGGATATTATGGGTGACAGTGTAGAAACATTGCTAAAGTAAAGAAAAACTAAATGAACTGATCTCCCCTCACCTGTAAAGCTAGTTGTTTTGTCTTAGAAGGTTCTCAGGTTGGTCACACATACATGCTGACTCCTCCTAGTTACCTTCTTGTCCTCCATATTTTTGGAAATGGTTTCCATAACAAATCACTCAGAAGTAATTTCAGAATAAATCACTTTCCAAGGGACTTGAATGAGGCTGAGCAGCCTGCAATTCCTTGGATACTTTTTAAAAAGATAGGATTGATATTTGCTGTCTTCCAGTCCTCATAAATCTCTACTGGTTGCCGTTACCTTTCAAAGATGGTCAGTGGTGGCATCTCAGATCAATGAGCTCCCTCAGCACCTATAGGTGTGTTCTGTCACCTACCATAGACTAGTGTATGTCCAGTTTGTTAAAATATTCCTAATCCTCCTCCATGGAAGATGGGTCTTCCTTGCTTCATACTTTCCCTTTGCTTTCAGTGGCCCAGGATTCCTGAATATCCATCTTACCAGTAAAGGCTGGAGCAAAGAAATCACTGATTACCTTGGCCTTTCCCATGTCCTTTGTCATGAGATCTCCTGCCTTATAAGCAGCTTAATATATATATACATATTAATATATATATTAATATATATATAATAGCAGCTACATTTTACCTAATAGTCTTTCTTTTCCTATTGACGACACCAACTTAGGTGCGTGTGTCAATCTGCTCAAGGATAGGAAGGCTCTGCAGGAGGATCTGGACAGGCTGGACTGATGGGCTGAGGCATACTGTATGAAGTTCAACAAGACCAAGTGCTGGGTCCTGTACCTGGGGCACAACGACCCCAAGCAGAGCTACAGGCTGGGAGATGTGTGGTTGGAAAGCTGCCTGTCAGAGAAGGACCTGGGAGTAGTGGTTGATAGTTGGCTGAATATGAACCAGCAGTGTGCTCAGGTGGCCAAGAAGGCCAGCAGCATCCTCACTTGTATAATAATAAACAGTGTGGCCAGCAGAACTAGGGAAGTGATTGTCCCCCTTTACCCCCTGTACTTGGCTCTGGTGAGGCCACACCTCGAGTACTGTGTTCAGTCTTGGGCCCCTCACTACAAGAAGGACATGGAGGTGCTCGAGTGAGTCTAGAGAAGGGCTACGAAGCTGGTGAAGGGTCTGGAGAACAAGTCTTTCGAGGAGCAGCTGAGGGAGCTGGGACTGTTCAGCCTGGAGAAGAGGAGGCTCAGGGGAGACCTTATTGCACTCTACAGGTACCTGAAGGGAGGCTGTAGCAAGGTGGGGGTTGGTCTATTCTCTCACATGCCTGGTGACAGGACGAGGGGGAATGGGCTAAAGTTGTGCCAGGGGAGGTTTATGTTGGATATTAGGAAAAACTTCTTTACTGAAAGGGTTGTTAGTCACTGGAATAGGCTGCCCAGGGAAGTGGTTGAGTCACCATCCCTGGGGGTCTTTAAAAGACATTTAGATGTAGAACTTAGTGATATGGTTTAGTGGAAGATTTGTTAGCATTAGGTCAGAGGTTGGACTCGGTGATCTTGGAGGTCTCTTCCAACCTAGATGATCCTGTAATTCTGTGATATACCCATAAACGTATTTCTTTTCCCCCTCCATCTTTGTTGCCAGATTCAGTTCCACCTGGACCTTGGTTTTCCTAACACTACCCCTGCATGATCAGCCAGTATCTCTTACTTTCCTCTTGAGTCATCTCTCTTTGCTTCCACCTCTTGTTTCTTTTCATATTAGGGATTTCTCAAGTTCTCTTTATTCATTCACACAGGATTTCTGCTGTCTTTGCTTGCCTTCCTATATATCAAGATGCACTGTTTTTGAGATTGGAGGAAGTGATCCTTAAAAATCAATCAATGCTCCTGGACCCTTCTTTCATTCATGACTGTCTTCCACATGATTCTTCAAAGAAGATCCCCGTAGAATTCCTATATAGTGGAAAAACAGAAGGGTACAAAATTTGCTCATTATTTGCTTCCCCAAAGAGAAATACTGCAAAATATTGCAGTTAGAATTTATGAATCAGGTATTGCATGTTCCCTTGCTTATCTGTCTTGTTGGTGGTTTATTTCCTCCCTTTAATATAAATATTATTTCTTAAACTAATTAATCTTTGAGCCTGGGGAAAACTAGGTCACTAAGTACCAGAAATCTTATTTTAGTTTTCTCATGTTTCTGTGTGGAGGCTCTAATGAGTGTGTTAATAATGATTTCTTCATTATATTAGAACTCAGTTCATATTGCCAGTCAAGTTCTGGCAGAAAAGTTGCATTATTATTATTTTTAGTTTATTATATCTCTTTCTGAAAAGAAAACAACAAGAACATGAAAAAAATATATATATCCAAGTGTCTTATGGTTATAATGCTTTGGCAAATGTTTGGCACGAGGCACATTTAATTGTTTATGTACTGTAAGCATATTCCCTGTTCCTAGGTCATGATGCTGCAACAGATAGACAGTTACGGTGTAAGTAGATCGAATGTTAAAATGATAACCCAATGTTTTATCCGTACAGATATCACAAGGCCAAGAACCTGAAAAACACTGCAGTGACTGCAAGAGGAACTGTAGGATAATATCAGTGAAAGTGTCATTTATCAGTTTATAGGAGATTTTTGTTTGAAGAACAAAGTGTTGTGTTGAACCTAAAGGGAAAGTAAACAGGATCAGTGTCTCTATAGTAATTCATTTCTTCAGCTACAAAGAGAGTGTTCTACATGTAACAGATGTATGCAGAAAAAATAAATGATGAAATTGTCCCTTGTTTTCCAGTCATTGAAAGAGGAATACCGGCACTGTCTAATCACACAATCTAGGAAAATGTGTTGTTTTTAAACAGTAAGAGTGAAATAATATCATTAACTATACCCGTGATTAAGCAAAGCTTTTGAGTGTGTCCTTAACTTTAAGTATGTGCTTATGTCCTGTTGACTGTGCAGGGACTGAGTCAAACGCTGATAATTTAACTCTGTGATTAAGGTAAGTTGTTGATTCCTGACATATAAGAACGCTGTGGTACAAGGGTTAAGAGTGGGTGAATTAAGCAAGATTTCAATGAAGGGGACACATTTTGCCAGAGAGCCAATGATTTATTCCAGATGCATTATCTTAGATGAACAGTGATAAAAGATTTTGAGACTTAAGGAAAGCAAGAAGCTATTGTGACTGCACAAAATGTAGAAAGTATGCAAAGAAACAGCAAGAAAAAAGCTTCTTTTGTAGTTACTCAAATGCCTCTTGAACACTAACAGGCATGGGACACCATCCACCTCTCTAGGAAGCTTGTTCCAGTGCTTGACCACCCTTATGGTAAAGAATTTTTTTCTAATATCTGCCACTGACCCTTCCCCCAGTGAAGCTTTGTGTCATTCTTGTTCATCCTATTACTGGTTACCAGGAAAAAGAAAAAACCACCTCCCTCTCCCCTTACCCTCCTCAGGAAGCTGTAGGGAGCAATGGGGCCACCTGTCAATCTCTTTTTCCCTAGACTAGACAACATAGACCAAGTTTTTTTATTATTATTATTTTATTTTTATTTTTTTTCCTCAGCTGTTTCAATGCCCCCTTAACCAAAAAAAAAAAAAAAAAAAAAAAGAAAGAAATCCATCCACACACAAAGAGGAAAACGGGTTAGAAATGGGTTAGCATCTGTTTATTTGTGCAAGACAAAACACAAAGAGCCTTTGCACTCATTTGGGCACGTCAGGTGGTTTTAATGAAAGGAATAAGAACATTTGAAAGCTGCTTGGACAGAATAAACATATCTCTTTTTCCTTTCCTGTGACTATCACCATTGCAGGTTCTTATGATCCAATGATGAAATGCTATGATGTCAACAGATTAAACAGATATAAAAAATAAAATGGTCTTAGAGAGTCATCTAACTCAAAAAACATGTTAATATTCTGCAGTGTCCAAGTACATCACCCCAGCTAATAGCAGCTAAGTTACAGTTGTAAAAAATAAAATAAAAATGTGCAAACTTCTTTTAAGTTGCATTTGGAGCTAAAATAAGATGGAGGAGAAGGCATACTGAGGGGTGTTAGTGGAGACAAAGGTGAATTCACAAGCGAGAGATGTGGGATGAGATTTAGCATATTGCTAACAGGATTCCTGAAGATAGGGGGTACTGTAAGAAGTGTATGAATAAAGCATATGTGCTGAAGGAAAATAGCAGCTCACAGGCTAAGGAAGCTTTCAAATCTAATGGCTACAGAAGCAGGCATGCTATTGTGCATGCCATACTGGCATACAAATGACAAAACCTCAGTCAACTGTTATTGAGCTCAAGCTCCATGGCAGAGCTTCAAAAGGACTTCTGTGTATCTGCACACAGGGCAAAGCAGAGATAACAGAACCATGAGAAATACTTTTAGTATTGAGAAGATTGTGCACTAGGACCAGTGACAGAATTCTACTGAGGCAATTACAATAAGTTTAACATAAAACTATTTTGGATTGCACGTTGCTTTCATTTTTGATGTTAAAGATTTAAAAAACATTTTCTGGAATTCAAGTGGCAGAGGAACTGCATGGATAGAGCAAAGAGTGACTATGTTGGATTGAACACATTCCTAAATAAAGGAGGCTGCTGTTTGTTCATTTATTTATTTATTTATTTTCTACCTTCTTATAAGCCATTCCTTTTCACATATGAAGATCTTATCTGCATCAGTTTTCAAAAGTGGTTTAAAGAAAGAAAAAAAGTTATTTAGTGAGCTATACTCTTCATTCCTGAAGAATGTATTTTTTAATAATGCCCCCATAGCTGTTTTTTATTTATTTTTATTTTTTATCATTTTTTCCTCTTATGTTCTCAATTCAAATCAGTTAAAAATAGAAAGGAAGGGTCTTTCTCAGGCATAGCCTACTTGTTATAAGAAAAAAAAAAAATACGCAGAGAAAAGAAAATGGCATGACACACATGCACCCTGGAAATCTGAGCAGAGCACACTACTGCCTGTCCTGTATAATTATGTCAACAGAAATCCTAATTAACACAGTGTGAAGGCTTGGTTTGTGGCTTTCATTATGTAAGGACTATCCTGCTTCTGGCTGGTTTCCATAGACTAGATATTATATCCACAGTGCTGTGTTAATAAGCTGTATATTTTGACCCTTATTCTGTCTGCACCCAAAAACTGTGATTAAGTCCTGATTTTCTCAATCATATAATTACCTTTCCGGGCTGTTTGAGCCCAATTCCACTAGAATATAGCCTGTGTCAACTGACTTTGACTGTTTCAAATGGTTGTACTACTTAGCAAGCTGGACCCAACTGCCAGTCACAGCTGAACTCCAGAAAGCTGAATGGAAAATGCTGAATGGAAAACTGGTAAGAGCAGAGATGATGAAAGGGAGACCAAATAATTAAAACATCTTTTCTCAGTTCTAGCAGTGGTTCAATCCATTGTTTTATTTCATATCGTACTTTAGTACTTAAATTAGCTGAATCATTTATTGTCTAGTCATCAATAACTAATACTCAGAAAAAAAAAAATGTCTGATTGTTTTTTTTCAGAGAGTTCTTCCTCCATGCTCTCTTCCTTCTTTCCCAAAGTAAAACACTCCCATTCAGGTTATACTGTGTAAAGCTCATTAACAGGCTTAGGTTTAATCTGAAGAAGAAAAATCTTACCTTTTCAGCTGTTGTCATAACAAGGACAAAAAGAAAGGTCTTTAAAACATATAAACAAATATAAGGCTAAGGCATGTCAACGGACATCCATCTGATATCCCCTGTCCAAGGCCATGTTTTCACGTTTTCACGTAGTAAAGAAAAACAGTCTTTTTCTGTCAGGAGTGATAACACAGGTATCTTAGATAGATGAATAAAACTCCTTTTAAACAAGAATTCTAGAATTCTTAAGACAAAGAAAAAAACAAACAAACAAACAAACAAACAAACAAAAAACCTTAGATTATTTAGGTGACAATCAAAGAACAGTCATCCTTCATTCTTTTCAGCTATTTTGGTGAAGCTTGTAACAAAATAAATATGGTACCATAAGGTATGACATATCAGAAAGAGATTTCTGCAACCAATATATCTTAATTAATGCACCAATTTCTTCTAAATTTTCTCAGTAAATATTCTTGAAAAAAAAAATTCCATGAGAAGTACAGCTCTTCTTGCATTCAGTTTTAGCCTACTAACAATCAATAAGCTTGATTTTCTTAACATTCATGGGCGCAGTAGAAGTATCTCATATATCCCCAGGGAACTCACAGAGTACAGATTGAAAGCCACTCATTTTCACTCAATATCTGAAGGCTTTTCAGATATCTGTTAGCTTTTCAAATATCCTTCTGTTCTTCTTCCTTGTTTTTTTCTGTTCACATCAAACTAATTTGTAGTTTCACTACTGTTCTAGTAGTGAAGACAAGTCTGATGAGAGTTGATCCAGTCTATAGAAGTATAGTCAATGCTGACTTTTCTCATATTGAATGCCGTTATCAAATGGTACAGGAACAAGTAAGTTCCTCATAACCCGTAATGGTTCTTAAATACACATAAACACACAAACACATACATTACATAACTCACTTCCTACACTTCATGGGTCCTTTGCAAAATCCAATCAAACATTTTCTGTAGTCCCAAGACCTATACCTGATTAGCAGCATCAGTGTATTCCCTGCTGCAAAGGTCAGTTTTACAGGCTGATGATGACCAGTCTGCAGCTGCTTTTTAATCCTTAAGTAACTCCATTGCTTCTGAAAGCACTTTCAAAACTTCCCCTCTCTACATTCCAAATCCCACTTCACTTTAGCAATCAATATTTAATAATTTTTAGTTGTTTTATTTTATTTTATTTTATTTTTACAACCACCTTTTCTACTGTGAGCACGAATTACTTCAGCACATTAAATGAATTGCATCCAATTTTACTTATGCTATCACTTATGTTGCATCTGCCCACTGGTTCAAAACACTAGAGAGAACTTAAGCCAGAAAGGAGCTTCTTAGCCTAAAATTGATCCTGATATAAGTAGTTCTTTTCTATTGCCTCACGAAAGACCTAATCTAGCAACACTGTGAGCGCAGTCAAAAACTCTGCTGGATGAATCAAGGCAACATTGCCTCTGGACTAAGCCAATAGCTTGTCTCAGCTGGAAGAAATGATTCAATGTTCCTGCGAGGTCTGCTCTTAGAAACAATCACCAATGACAAATACTAGACCACAAAACCAACTAGTTCTATCTAGCAGGGGGGTTACTTTCCAATTAAATAGCATCTGTTGCTTTCCACAGCTGTACACCACATATAAGAAACAATAGAAACCTCTATGAAAGTTACCAGATTAGTCCCACGGCTGAGATCTGAGTCATAGAAATACTATGTCCACAGCTAATTTGTAAAGCAGTAAGACAGGAAAACAGATTTCTGCAGCTGCTTTACTCCAGAACCATGTTTCTATCACTTGCCATCATGTTACTCACTTTTTACAGATTTGGATGTATATCCCTTTGGTCCTTCTGTGGGAAGTGACAACTATTCCTGTACCTAAGATCTCTGCTGATTGGAGGAGATTGAGTTTGAAAATGAATATCTTCATCTCATCTTTAAAGCTTGTGTTTGCCAATATGTGTCAGGCATTTGTTGCAACTGAGGGAAGGGAAAAGCATAAATGATGGCTCCACCATCACGCACATCATCCAGCTTTTTCTATCAGAATAGATGAAGCCAGAAGCAAATTAGATTGCTTCTCTAGTCCTTGATTTTTGCTGTATCTGTGGAGTATTCTTACCTCTTTTTTTTTTCAGAAGGAACTCCCCAATGACCAAACATGCTGCTGAGACTTCACTGGAGACAGGATTTGGATCTTAATGAGCAGAGATTCATCAAAACAACTAACCATATAGATTGGAAGACCCATATTGTTTAGCGTACTGCCAGGTGTCAATTGTAATTCCAGTAGTAAATTAACACCATCTCAGAGTAAATGGTCTGGTGTATGAAATGATAATAATTTGGACGAGTCCCAGGGAAACCTGATCTAGTAGGTGGCATCCCTGCCCATGGCAAGGAGGTTGGAAATAGATGATCTGTAAGGTCCCTACCAACACGAGACATTCCACGATTCTACGATTCTTAATAATAATAATAATAATAACCTTGAATTCATTAGGAGAGGGTGGATATCACAGGAATTGATTTTATACACAATGGAAGATTATTATTTAACTTGGTGTACTGGAAGAGAAGAAAATTATGCCAGATTGTAGTGAAAATAACCAGGGAGAACAAATGTACTGTAGCATAATACCAAGAAAAATACATTGTCTGGTAAGATGCCACATACAGACCTTTTCTCTCACAGCTATTTCTCTCACCTCTGCACCCCTCCAGAACAAAACAAACAAACAAGCAAACAAAAACTGAGTATAAGAAACTTGGGATCACAGTTCTGTCTGGCTCTCCACTATTTCAGGGTCTCTCAGATGGGAGTCAGTATCCCTTCTCTGTTGATCCTCGACAGATATACACTACAGTGAAAGTGGATTCATGGAAAATCTTTAAACTATTCTTACATCCCATATGTTTATGTTCATGTACACTTATAAAAGCCATCATCAGTTTAGTCAGCACCCTTTCCACTTTCATTTTAAATGGCTGAGAGTCTCAATATAATAACTGCTCAAAAAAAAGCTGTCTTTCTTGACCTCTTTTAGTTTGTAAAGATACTCTGACTGAAATCTTGATCCTACAGAAGGTCTTTGCCTTACACAGTACTGCAGGTTTGGTTAAGCCTAGTTGGTTACATACCTGCCCATGGCAGTGGATCGGAACTAGATGATCTTCAAGGTCCCTTCCAATCCAAACCATTTTATGATGATTCTGTGAAGTTACTGTGCACTGAGCTGCTTTGGATATTTGTCCAGATGAACGCACTCCATTTTTTTGTGTGTGTAGAAAAGCATGTATTTCTTCTAAGTTGTTCTGTAAAGAAGAAGCACCAACACGTTCTCAGCTTTTCAAAAGAACTTTGAGATCTGTGAATGAAAATGCAAGCTATTGTCAGCTGTAAAGGAAATTAATTGCAACTGAATCGGAAAATAGCTACAGCAACAGTGGTTAGAAACTTCCCAGTTTTATTTATTTATTTTATTTCTTTGACTGTTGTGACAGGTAACAGAGGTGAGTTATACAGTGTATGTGTTTCAGTGATAAAATAATGCAGTTAGGTGTAAGGTATTAGTCCGAGGCACATCAACTGAGATGGGTATATATAATTGCTTTGCAAATCCTATTACAAGGGGGCAAGATGAAACAGGTTCTCTGTCTAATAGACTTGCAAAAATCATGAAGTCTGATTGAGGTTCGTTATAAAATAATGCTGCTCATAGAGTAGAAAAACAAGGCAACTCCACTGCCCTCTGGTAGTCCTCACATTAGGACCTGAGTCAGAAGGAACTGCTGTCCAGCAGGAGGTGAGAAGGATTCAGCTGCTCACAGTGCACATTTTCAGCCTCCTCTGAGACTTATCAGTGATAATTCCTATAGATCATAACAACAGCTGCTGCACTAATTCAGACCATATCATGATCATTTCATAGGAAACCATGGAAAATATTTGAGATCACATTCCTAGAGCTGCAGCAAACACTGCTGTTGGGTTCTTTTAATTTTTAAATGTAGGTCAACCTTTGGCTACTCTTTTGTTTTTGCTTAAGCTACATTTCCTTTATTTTACTTCTTTTTTTTTTTTTTTCTTTTTTCTTTTTTTACTCTCTCTGTTTAGAATTTCTGTCAAAACATCTGACAGGAAAGATGCTCTTCTGTTTTTGCTGTGTCTTGAGGTAAGGATGTTAGAGGCTTATTACTTTTTTAATATGGTAAGAGCTGAATCGTCTGATTTGAGTGTGTTATTTTTCTTGGTAATGTCTTGTTAGAGTTCCTGCTAATGTCAAACTTAATTGGGCCCTGTAGTTTTATGCCATAAAGTGTGATCATAATTGAATTTTCATACTGAAAATTTTAAGTACATCATTTCATATTCAGTTTTAAACACTTTCAGTGGGAGAGATCATTTTAATCGTTACAGCCTAATCCAGAAAGGCACATTTACAATAGCTAGCAGTCCTGTAGGAGTGACTGAAGAGGCATATTTCATAAATCAAAATTTTAATCTTGGGCCTCCAAAACAAATTATTCCTGACCTTACTAAATGGCCCTGTTCATCCTGAACTGTTAACTGGTTTGAATTGTGACCTCAGATATTGGTTACAAACCAATTAGAAATAACTCCTTTCAGTACCTAGATTTCACAGCTCTGTGGATCCCCCATATTACCCTTAAATCCAGAAATGAACAGTCATCTCCATGATATTTTATAAGATAAGTTTTATGCAAAGTAAGGAGGTAGAAATTTAGTTTTGATGTGTGCTGTATAAACAACTTAAATTAGGCAGTTAGAAGTTCGTTTTGACATAGCCGTTTGTTCAGTGCAGAAAGACAGGAAGAAGAAAAAAATAGAAGTGTTCATTGTTCATGTATATATGCTCCAATAAATGTGAATAAAAGAAAAAGAGGACTGCATAGGTTTAAAACTATGCACATATTCTTACAGTTAAACCAAATGTTTCACAGGAAAAAAAAAAAAATCCAGGTCTTCTATTTCTATTAAAATAAATAAACAAAAGCAGCTTCACCATGGATCTATCTGAATAAAACTTTGCAGTCATAACAGAAGACAGTATGAGTTTTAAATGAAGACACAGGTGAATACTCACTTTTGGTTTGCATATTTTCAGATCAAAAGCTAAACAAAATCTCTATATGGGGATTAGCCAAGTCTTTCCTTTGGTTTTCAAATTAGCTTAAAGCTGTTTGTAGGGTGAGGGTTTATGCAGTTCAGAACTGTGCAGTTTAGCACCATCACCTTAAACAAGGTATGGGGCAATATCCATCTGTTACAGTTTCAAAGCATCCTTCCATCCCAGCTCAATACAAACAGTAAGATTTCAAAATGTTATGGCAGAATGGATATGGGATATCAGAGCTGTTATCTAATCTGTGCATGTTTGACTTTACAAACTGTATTAGAGGAAAAGCAACCAAATTTAACTCCAATATGTCTTATGCATGTTCAAATTTATATGTATATATACATAGATGTGTTTATACATATCTTATTGATTAGAGTATTCAAAGCAATGCAACATTTATCATCTTAGATAGACCATAGTAAGAATTTCTTTATTGAAAATTCTAAGATGACTTATCCTCCCAAAATTATATTGATTCTCCAAATATTTTTTTTTTTTTAAAAAAAAGGCACATAACGAATGAAAAAATGAGAAAATAAATAAATAATACAACATTTGTTTGCATGTGCATTTACATATATACCTCTGTGTAGGTACTACAGACAGTATTTAGTTATTATTATTACTTTTGACTGAAAATTTAAAGGTTTCAGAGAGAGCTTTCCAGGCTTCATTTATTTAGGAACTAACAGTTTCTGCTCATGTTTTTTTTTTTTTTTTTTTTTTTTTTTTTTTTTTTTTAATTCCCAAAAAAAAAATTTATCCAAAAAAAAAAAAAAAAAAAAAAAAGTCCTTTCAGTCAAAGAATTATTTTTTTGATCAAAAATCATTTCTATGGAAGAATTTTCAACTCGTTCCACTTATCAGAGCTAGCAAAATAATAAACTCTCACACAAGCAGTGCTCATTAGTTGTTATTACTTAGCTATTATTTTTATCACTCCAGCTGTCTAGGTGCTTTTCAGACTTGGGGGAAGCAAGTCTAAACCTTGCCATGAAGAGCTTCTATTTCCAACAGGCAATTCCCAGACAAGGAGAATGAAGTAAAATGAGGCAGCACAAGCAAATGATAAATCTATGCTACTGTCTTAAGGAGGGTCTTTTCATTCTTATGTTTTTTGCTGTTGTTATTAATTCAACTGAATATTTTTAAACACCAGGTTGTGTAACGCAATGCATGTCTCTGCATGTGAGATCTAAACTTTAAACATGTTTTGAGATAAGTATTAAAAAAGGGCATGTTGGTTTTAGAGGAAAAGAGAAATTGCTTGTCAGACTGCATCAAGAAAGTGATTATCAGCTTAATTATGCTCTTCCCTAGGGATAGGAAACATGGTCAGAAAATGGCTGCTCTGATAGCCTGGGAAGGAAAATAGGCAAGAGTCATTGGCTCATTTTCACTGTAAATGAAGCCTGACAGAGGATTTAAGACCTTTCCATGTATGAGTGTGAATCACTAAGCTATAACCAGGCTGCTATTAGCTGGTAGCAGAGCTTTCCACTAACTATTCTCATGCTGCTTTTTTGACAAGTTGAATAAGAAAGTAACAAGCCTGGAAACCAAGCCATGACTTCATTGTTGGAAACAAACCTCTCCCAAAGACTAAATCAGAGGCAGCAAAATCCCAAAGCACTGTTCTAGTTCAAAGAGAAATTTGAAATCTCAATTTTTAACATTAAGTCTTTGTGGGAACAGTGTTCTTCTTTCTGAGTAAGGAGTATAGTTGGGATAAATATGCAATTTGAGCTTGGCTGAACTTCAGGCATATTATGACTAGATAATAAAGTGCTGTGCAGTTTCAGCGAATCTGGTTTGTGTAGGTGAGGTCCAACTTTATCCAGAACTTTTCAACTCCTGTGTTGATGGTCCAGATATCTTACACCAACCTGCAAAAACTTCTTGAGAATGACACTTGATTAATCCTATGTTTCCTGCATCTCTGTACAGTTTGTCAAATAGGTATGCACATAACATTCCTATAGAATCATAGAATATCCTGAGTTGGAGGGGAACCACAAGGGTTCACAGGGTTCAACTCTTATTCCTGTGCAGACCACCCAAAATTGAAACTGTTTATCTGAGAGCATTGTCTAAACAATTCTTGAACTCCAGGAGGCTTGGTGACATGACCACTTCACTTGGGAGCCTGTTCCAGTGTCCAGTCACCCTCTCAGTGAAGAACCTTTTCCTCTCCATCCTGAAACTCTCCTGATGCAGCTGTTCCATGCCGTTCCCTCAGGTCCTGTTGCTGTCAGCAGAGAGCAGAGCTCAGCACCTGCCCCTCTGCTTGCCTCGTGAGGGAGCTGCAGGCTGCCATGAGGCCTCCCCTCAGTTTTCTCTTCTCTAGGCTGAACAAACCACGTCTTCTGCCATTCTTCACATATATTCCCCTCTAGAGCCTTCACTATCTTTGTAACCCTTCTTTGGACACTCTATAATAGTTTTATTTCCTTCTTATACTGTGGTGCCCAAAGCTACACACAGTACTCAAAGTGAGGCTGCACTAGCACAGAGCAGAGCAGGAGAATCATTTATTTTGACCAGCTAGCAATGCCACACTTTATGCACCCCAGGGTATGGCTGCCCCTTTTGGCTGCCAGGGCTTACTGTGACTCATATTCAACTTGCCAGAATCCCCTGATCCCTTTCTGCAGGGCAGATCTCCAGCATCTCATCCTCTAGTCTGTATGTAAAGCCAGGGTTGCCCCTTCCCAAGTGCAGAATCTGGCAGTTGCTCCTGTTAAACTTCATGTGGTTGGTTATTGCTCAGCTCTCTAATTTGTCAAAATCTCTCTGCAAAGCCTCACTACCCTCAATGGAGTTAACAGCTTCTCCCTGTTTTGTATCATCTGCAAACTTTCTCAAAACACCTTCTAGTCCTACATCCAAGTAATTTATGAAAATATTAAAGAAAACTGGCCCTAAATGGAACCAGTAGTGGGAACCACAGTAGTTACTGGCTACCAGCCTTATGTAACCCCATTTGCCCTTGGGCCCTTTGAGCCCAAACCATCAGCTAATTTTTCACCCATCATATTATGTTGTTATCTAGCTGTATGCTGGACACTTTGTCCATAAGGATACTGTGAGAACATATTTTGAAAGCTTTACTGAAGTCTAAAAAGATTACATCAACTGTCTTCCCTTGGTCAACTAGATGGGTGACCTTGTCATATAAGGGAAATGAGTTTGTTAAGCAAGACTTTCCCCTCATGAACACATGTTGCCTGTGACCAATGACCACGTTGTCCTTCAGGTGTTTTTCAGTAACTCTCAGAATAATTTTCTTCATAATTTTACCAGTCACTGAAGTGAGACTGACAGGTCAGTAATTATCAGGGTCTTCTTTCTTGCCATTCTTGAAAATTGGAACAAAGTTTGCCAGCTTCCAGTCAACTGAGACCTCTCCAGATTCCCAAAATCATTGGAAAATAATGGTCTCGCAATGACATCAGACAGCTTTCTGAGTACCCTGTGATGAAAGGGCCACACACTGGGCCACATAGACTTACATGCTACAGGCAAAGTGCTTCACAGTGTTCTAAATATAATTCCATTGCTATTCCTGGACACAAGCCCTTCTTTAAGAAAGCATATCTTCCTGAATAAGGAAGAAATGAGGCATAGAAAAGATTAATTACATGGAATTGGTTTGTATATATTCCTTATTTTCACAGGCAGTTAATCAGCATTGTAGCATTTTCAGGAAACATGATCAACTTTAATTCATTAATTTCTTGGTAGCCTTCAACAAAGACTGCAAATAATTAAAACCTTTGAAAAAATCATCAGACTGATGATTTACAGAGATGAGTGACTTTGATTATCTTGAGAGTGAACAAATACAGCTTCAGGAGTTGAATCATACATCTAGAACTCCAAACTCCATGTATTACTGTTTTTTGGTGTTTTTTTGGAGACTACGGAGGAGCAGGTGGACCTTCACTGACGGAGACTGCAGCCTGTGGAAGGCCGGAGCAGATTCCGGGCCGGACCTGTAGGCCGTGGAGAGGAGACCATTCAGGAGCAGGTGACCTGGCAGGAGCTGCTGCCCGTGGGGGACCCAGG
>NC_048894.1:152228654-152249142 GCF_011077185.1 Oxyura jamaicensis | reverse complement strand
GTGACCTGGCAGGAGCTGCTGCCCGTGGGGGACCCAGGTTGGAGCAGTGTGCTCCCGAGCGATGGACCCCGTGGTACGGACCCATATCTGGAGCAGTTCTTGAAGAGCTGCTGCCTGTGGGAAGCCCACGCCAGATCAGTTCAGCAAGGACTGTATCCCGTGGGAGGGACCCCACAGCACAGGGGACAAGAGTGACTGAGAAGGAGCAGCAAAGAAGAAGTGCTACAGACTGACCATAACACCCATTCCCCCATTCCCCTGTGCCACTCGGGGGGAGGAGGTGGAAGAGGGTGGATGGGGGGGGGGGAAGGTGCTTTTAGTTTCTTTCATTTCTTTCTCGCTTCTCTAGCTCATTAGTAATACGCAATAAATCTTACTATCTCTCTATGCTGAGTCTGTTTTGCCCATCACAATAATTACTGCGCAATCTCCTTGTCCTTATCTCAACCCTTGAGCCCCTTTCATCGTATTTTCTCCCCACTCCTCTTTGAGGAGGGGGAGTGAGAGAGTGGTTGTGGTGGAGCTCGGCCGCCCACCTGAGTAAAACCACCACAAGCTCCTTTGCTGGGGGGGAGGGAGGGAGTTGAGAGAGAGAGTGAGAGAGGAGAAAATACTCTTTTTGTTTCCAAGTCTGCTTCTTGTTCATGAAAGGTTCATGGCTTGACAGTTATTCTCACAGCAGACCAAGCACAAAATGTGCCATTATGAGTCTTCAGATGCTGCCTCAACTTTTACTTGACGAATCAGTTCTGAATGGACATTACAGAGCAGTCTATAAGTAGAATGTTCATTTCCTTATCTTTAATCATTGAGAATTTTACCATCCAGCCTAAACTCAAGTGCCTGACTCTACAGTCTCTACTGCTTTCTACAGTCAGTGGAGAGAGAGGGGTGTAACAGAGATAGTTAGTGTAGGTAATCTGCCATTTGCAAGTTCCCATCATTTTTCAATGAGTTAGAGAGACAGCCCCAAATTATCCTCTATTCATGATTTTTAGGCTGATATCACATGAAGATTTTTGACAGATAAAATGCATGGAATCAGTCCACGTTTAAGACCATGTCGAAAATACTGCATCCAGTTTTGTCTGGGAACAGATTTACCAGGGAGTCTGTGATGTTTTGGAGGTTTTCAAGACCAGATTGGATAAAGCAACATAGTTTCACCCTATAGTTTAGTGTAGTTTAGTATAGTTTAACTAAAATGAGTAATGAATGTCTTCACGTTGCAAGACAGGGTGCAGCAAGATACTTGCACCAACCAAACTTTTGAAATCAGCAGAGTTAATGTAAATATAAGATTAAGTATATGCTTGAATTGAGGCCTCCCTCTTGTGAACATAATATGAGTTTGTTCAGCTTGTAATTTAAAGCAATATTTAATAATTTCCAGTTATTTTCTTGAACTTTCTGCTCTGCTTTAGCAGTTGGAGTCATCTGTATTTAGGTGTAAAATTTGCTGCAGAATGCCGGTGATTTATAGAAATGAAGAATGATGGTATCTGTGACAACAAATTTGTGACAGGAATAGCTATATTGTGACTCAGAGTGAAAGGATACAGAATCAAAAAAATGCTATTAATAGCAAAACTTATTTTTTTTCTGGGGGTGTAGAGCAATGATGTCCCTTAAGATGTGTTTCATTGAAGATAGCTGAGTTAAAATGGCAAAGGCATTCCCCAAAAGCTCCTTTAATTTGGGCAAGGCTTTTTGCTGAGATCCTGGCACTAACCCTGACCCAGATATGTAACATGGCCTTAGCTATATCAAAAGTTGTTAGATTCAAAAGTTTGAGATTTAGATACATGTAGGTTAGATAGAAGGCCTAATTTCCCAATTTAAATACATCCTGGAACATAGAGGAAGGAAGTCTTTTCTTGATTGTGACAGTCACAGGGAGAACACAGATGTTTAGCATTTACAGAATAATGTTCTGTTTTAAGACATCAGTTATTCTTTGCTAAGTAGCCCATATCAATACTTCTCTGTGGCTTCTAGCATACTACGCCAGTTACCAATGCAGGCTCTATAGCAATTCATTTTAAGTCCTAGCTTAGCATCTTTGCTCAAGGTACACCCTTTTATTAAGGCTATGTGATAACTGATGCAATTTGTTCTGTAATATACATCATCCAGTTTTATTCGTCATTTACCTGTCTCAGTTATCTTTATGCAGCTAATTCACAGATGCAACAAACCATGTATTATTTAATTTAACTGAAGGATCCATTTATCCCAGACCCACTGCCAAATATTCACAACATAGGAAATACTGACTTATTATTGCTAGGGGTGGCTATTGTTTGCTCACTTAAACTGTTATTATTGGAATCATTTAGGTTTGCCTTTGAGGAATTTAGTCTTCTGTGAAAATGAAGAATACAGGAAGGAAAAAAAAAAAAAAAAAAAAAAAAAGAGAGAGAGAGAGAGAAACTGAAAGAGTACAGATTACTTGCTATTTCCAGACAGGTCACAGAGTAATGAGTACTTGGGCTCTGTTAAAGGAACAGCTGAAGTTCAGTATTTTTTTAAGGCCAAAAAAAGAGAATTTGATTAGAAAGACAAAGGTTATGAGAATCTTTGATGTTGTTAGGACTCATTGTTATTGATGGAATCCAAAGGGAAAAAAAATCAACAAAAAACAATAACAGAAGGTGAGACTATGATGATAGTCATATTAGATTGACTTCTTAGATGAAACATCCATCATTGTGGAATTTTCCTCCTTGGAATTTCTTCTGGATTTGGCTAGGCGATCCTCTGCTGACACAGTAAGTACAGTAGTCCCACTCAGTGTGAGATTGAACAAGATGACTTTCAGGGGTGCATCCCACAATTTTTATTTTTTATTTTTTATTAATGACATAATGATATTTTTCACAGTATTTTCTCCTATCCTCCAGTTTTACTGTGGATTAAGGAATTCTTGAACAAAGGCAGTGTGTTCTTATTTAATGACTTTTAATTCATTTTTCAGCTACTCTCTCTCTCTCTCTTTTTTTTTTTTTTTTTTTTTTTTTTTTTTTCCTAGCATCATATTAAAGCATTCAGCCTTCAGAACACAACCAAACGCTTTCAGCGGAGTTTCTGATCTGGTCCTTGAACTTAGAAAAGGCTGATGGGAGGATAGGATCCTACAGGCCTTCTATTTTATTTCATGCTTCAGAAAATATGGTTCCCAAATATTATTTCTATAGTGCAAGCACATTTCCCAGCTGGCAGGTTTTCAAGTGACAGTTTCCTCATTGACCTGAGTCTCTGTGGGGGAGCTGCATGACCAGACACTGGGATTTTGTGTGCATGTTCCAATTCACTTTTTCACTTCCTTTGCAATAATAAGTAATTAACTGTCATGTAGATCAGCCTTTAGAGTTTGTCTCAGAAAGTTATCTTCCTACTAGACAAAGCCACACAAGAATAAGTTGTGGTCACCAGCTTTCCTTTTGTATTAATAAGCTGCTCTTATTTGTGGCTTAAGATATCATTGCTCACTGTGGACAGCAGGAGGGAGGAAGTAATTAGCTGCTGGCAAGCATGTGGGAAGGAAATTTGTTGTTGTCATCACTGACAAATGGAAGGAGACATTCTCGGCCACAAATTGTTTTAAGTCCCACATACAGTCTTTCAATTTCAAAGTTCAACCTGGGGGACTACACGGTGAGCCAAGTGCTTGAGTGTCACTGAGATTACCCAGGCAGGATCAGGGTGATGTTGCATAGGCAGCTACACAAGCACACATGCATTGAAATATATTGGTATCTGTGGTCTCTCATGATAATTTACACAGAGACAGGTCTGGATTTTTAATGGGGGAAAGAACAAACACCATTACATGATTGACCTACAGTGAACATAACATGTCTCCTCAAGTTTTGGGGTTCTGTCTGTTAATGGATGAAAAGGGTGCACAGCACAGCTCCCTCCTCCAGTTGCTCTGGCCCAAAACCTCTCCCTTCCAACCTCTGGATCCCAGCCCAGTGCCTGGGGATCCAGGTTCTCTGCCCAGGCTGGGGCATGCAACCTCCGTTTCTCCTTTCCAGGTCTAACAGGTATCAAAGTTGAACACACGTCCTAGAGACACAGACACACAGGGCACTGACATGACTGGTGACACAGGCTGCCTTCAACAGCACTTACAGGACTCACGTAAAACAAACACAGACAGCCAAGGCCCCTTTCCTCCTCTCCAGCTGGTAGAGGGAGAAATTCACTGGTGCAGGCAAACACACAGCACTCTCTAGGTACCCAAGTACACATACATTTGTGGATCCCTTGAGTACCTCTGTTCACCCAGCACCCCTGCCTGGATCCTGGGTCTGTCTTGAAGCACATACACACAGAAAAGAGTGTGGATATATAGAGAGTTAAGAAAATATTTAATTAGGAAAAAAGAGAAGAAGATATGACAGATAGCAGTGTTAGGCTACAGGTCTCAGCTAGGCAAGCATTCTGACTAGGCCTCTTTACATGCAACAAGCCCTTTTATATACTTTTTTTTTAACCTATCCTCCCGCCCCTTCCTTTGTTCCTCCTGCTCTCTCTTCCCCCTGCACACTCCCGGGAGTTTGCAGAGCTCTGCAGTTTCTGCATCCTCCCAGTTGGGGCTCCCCCTGGTTCACAATTTTATCACCTACAAAGTCCAGTTTGATCTTCCTGGACGTGGTGCCTGTATTTGGATAGCTAGATAGTGTGACTGGGAGTTTGTTTCTTCTTGTTTTTGTTTTTGCTTTAGCATTTCAGCATTTTGCTTATGGTTCCTCCTTCTTTTCTCTTTCTTCTTATCATCCTCATTCAAAGATCCTCACACAAACAACCTTGCTTGAATCAACATTTCCACATTCCTGACATTTTTTTTTTCCTTATTTTATTTTATTTTTTCCTGGTTATTGCCTCCCAGTTTAGAAGTCCTCAGTGAGATAACCCTTCTGGAATAAATATTCTCACACACTTACATGCCCTCATTGATTATTGTGGCTAACCAGACTTGGTTCATGTCATTGCGTCCTTTTCCTGTTATCCCTCGGTGCATTGGAAAAGGTCTTTGACCAGATACCCTTAAAGGAACAGACACTCTCCTTCTACATACCCTTATATTGACTACCACTGGATATAGCTCTCCAGTTTGTCACACACCAGAAGCCTATTTTGTGCCTGTAAAATACAGCAATGTAGTTTTTAATACCCACGTCCCCCTTGTTACTGGGAGGCAAGAAAGAAACAAAACCATGAAAAGTCAGTCAGTTCAAAGATGGTCTTAAGAAGAGTGAATGCATAATGCTGCTCAACCCCTGGTCCAAGAGCTTTGCCAAGACATGAGGTATAGAAAGAATCTAAAACTCCCACTATAAGTATTTTTGTCATACTTCCAGCCCACAGCCATCTCACTCCTTTTCCTCTTCTGATCTCTGACAGGGTATCCATGAATTATTCCTGACAGCAGGTAGGCAGCTGGTGGGTCACAACTGATGCTTATGACACCAGCAATGATTGTCCTCTTAGTACCTTGTGTTACCACCATCTGTCATATTTGCCTCCTGTATTACGTTTTGTCTTTGTTTTTGTCTTTGTCTTTACGTTTTGCATTGTAAAATCACTGGAACTTTTTTTTTTTTTTTTTTTTTTTTTATTTTATTTTTTAATTTTCAAACACGGTTTTTTTTTTTTTTTTTTTTTAAGCTGTGAGAAAACCAATATAAGTGTTAGTCATATTCTCAGAGACATATAAGCCTGTTCCTAAACCTGATAGAATTTATGGCTTATAGGAGAACTAATAACTTTTTGTAATTTTCAAAAGACAAAAAGCTATTCTGTCTGGAAATAAAATATTAAACGAATTGGGCACAGAAGCTGAACTGGAGTATTAGTCACACCTGGTACATAAGGTTTTGCTTTTCTTTTCCAACAATATGAGTGTACTGGACACATTCAGTACATGATATCTATTTCCCCTGTTGCTCTTTAATAACTATTGCTATATATCTTTTTCTGTGGATAGAAAGAGTAATTCTCCTGTCCATCACACAAGATTTAACTGCATGTAGAGAAAATAAAAGCAATGGTATTACAGATATATCTTTTGTTGTACTTATTTCCTTCAATGTCGATTGTCCTTTCACCATACCTCTCAGCAGCAAGTGCTACTTTTAAATAAATAATTAATTTTAAGATAGTAATTAAATATCTTTTTTATTTTTTTATTTATTTTTTATTTTTTTTTTGAGTACTACAATAGTTATTGCTTGTTCCATACCTTGTCTTTGCACTGGACTGTTCAAAGTTAAGTCATTTAAAGTTGGACTCTTTCACAAAATAATTGGTTTTCCAGCAGAAGGTAAAGTTGTTATAAAATCCAAAGCACTACAACCCAAGTAGGCACTTTCTGAGACGCTGTGCTTATTGTAGTGAAACACTAAGGAGTGGTAATGAAAAGCAAATTGTACATAAACATGAACTACAAGAGTATTGCCAATTCCAAGCATCCAAATGAAAAAAAGAAAACAGAATCACAGAATGACTGACGTTGGAATGGACCTCTGAAGATCATCTAGTCCAACCCCCTTGCCGAGCAGGATCACTGCACAGCATAGCATCCAAGTGGGCTTTTAATATCTTCAGAGAAGGAGATTCCACAGCATCTCCGGGCAACCTGCTCTGTCACCCTCACAGTAAAGAAATGTTGACAAAACCCCAAAACAACAACAACAAAAGTCAAAAACCAAAAGGAAATTCTTGATAAAAAAAATAAAATAAAATAAAATAAAATAAAATAAAATAAAATAAAATAAAATAAAATGATCATGGATTTTGAATGAGTTACCAACAGAAGAAGCTATACAAAAAAATATACAACTTCCCATTCTACAAATACTCAGGTCTTAGTGGAGGAGTTTTTGTATGGAGCATAAGATAAATACAGAGATACAGTAAGGAATCAGAATCTTAGTCTAAAGATATTTAATAATAAAGAAAATATTTTTAGATAAAAATATCCTCATCTGTATACAACCTGTACAGCAGAAAAATTAAATATTTTTTGCACGTTTTTTTCACTAATGGACAACTTGTGGGTGACATAGGTAAAAATCCATTAGTTCAGTGAAATTATCTGAAGATTTACAATACAGATTAATCACTAGGAAAGATGCAGAAAGAGAAAAATGCTAAATTTCCATTTACTGAAAATGCAGTAGAGACATAGCCATGACTGGTGGTCTGGCTGCAGCCACACAGCACAGCAAGCATGGAAATGACTCTTAAAATATCAGTGCTTACTTCTTTAACACCTTTCCCTCCTGTTTTCTCCCCTGCCCCCCTTCTTTTTTTTTTTTTTTCCTTTTTTTTTTTTTTTTCCTGTTGTTTTCTTTGTTTGATTTTTTTTTAAAAAAAAAAAAAGTATATTCCACTAATCTCAGTAAATCTCAGTAAGAAGTTCCCCACTTTGGACATTATGCCACCTCACAAGGTGGGGCTGGTATAGAGGACAAGCATGATGCAGCCACAGTAAACAGACACTGCTCAGCAAAGCAGGTAGTGTCTTATCACGGTGGTGTGTGTTGATGATGGAAACTGTCAACCTTTCTGGTAAAACCCAGATGATACAGTATCTACACGGTAAAGAAAAATCTGACATTTATAGTGAGATGACATTACAGTGGGATAGCTCAATAACTTATTTTTCAATTCTGATTTCTGAGTTTATCGCTGCGTAGGATTTCTCACCATCTCTCTCTACCGGAAAATACTGAGATCATTACAAGTATGTTTCCTATGCTACTATAAATAACACCATTTAAATATTCATCTGCAAATATGTGCCACTAATTAAATGTATAAGGAACACTTCTGAATCAATACAGATTAGATCCTAAAGCTCAGTTAAAAGTAACTGATTTTTTCAAAATCATATACTTTTGTCCTCCATTCTTTTTTTTTTTTTTTTTTTCATAATGCAGGAAAAATAATAAAGTTTGAATCATCCTTTGGGATACATGTCTACTACCTGTATTCCTGTGAGGCTTGGTCTAATGTTAAGGAAAGTAAAAGGAGCTCTTCTGTCAATTTCATTATGTACTGGGTCAGTCTGCAGAATATTATGCATCTATTTACATTAATTACAGGCTTTTTTTATTCCCACTTCTGGAACTGGCTGAAATACTATCACTGCTTTTTAAAAAGGGCAATGTAGCATGTCAGTTTGAAAGATTGTTGCCTTCTGGACATACTCAGTTAGGAATAAACAGATGTAATTTCCACAATTCCCAGGTCCAGTCTTACACTGAAACACAACTCCACTATTCCCACTTCTGTAATACCATTATTCCCCTCCCACAGTTGTCCCTCTCCATATCATTGATTTCTTTGCATCTCTAAGACTGTAGTTTATATTGTACAGGGCTCTGGTTTCACCTTCTCCCACTAAACTATTACACAAAATGCCCTGAATCTAGAATCTCTTTAGCTTGCTTTGGTCATATTCTTATTATGATTGAAAATTATTACATTTTAGAAAGTGGGGAACATGATCTCAGAGCTCTAAAAAGAACAGCTCATCGGGAGTTGTCATAATAGCAAGAGAATTAAGAGTTAGGAGGCTAATGTTGCCTGGAGATCAAGGGAAGGTGTTAATAAGTGAGCCAAAAGCTAATTTAGATTAGTAAAGAGGAAACTGGGCTGGGACATGCCTTCCACTTCTGTCACTGGCTGTGTGATGTGATGTCCTAACTCAAGATGAGTTCTGCCATGGCACACCTGCCATAAACACCACTCTTACAAAGTCAGGAGCCTCCCAAGAAAGCTGAACAAACTTTGAGTTATTCCATACTAAAAATTGAATCACTCTTCCTTAAATGAATTTGCATATTTTAACCTGCAACTAGTGATACGATTAAAAACAAACAAATAAACAAAAATACAGAGCTGAGATTGTTGTTCACAACCAATATGAATCTGGAACTTTCTTGTGTCATGAAACCACTGGATAAAGCAAATGTCTTCATGGATAAATGTTTACAGAGTGGTTATACTAATAAGAAGTCATTAAAAACAAATGCACTTGCACTGACTGGTGACATACCTACAATCCTGAGGATTTCCCAGAGGAAATCCATTGATGGAAAAAAAAAAAAAAAAAAAAAAAAAAACAAAAGCTTATAACAGAAGGAAAGAAGAATTAACCCTCTTTAAAACAAAATTAAAAAAAAAAGGACCCTGTAACCAGCATCTTTGTGTGTGTTCCCCAGTCTCCCCAGTATTAAAATTTTACTGACATTTTGAAATATGACAGAATTAGTCAGTGAAACTATAAATAAACACCCCCTAGCCCTTCCCCTTTCCCCCAGTCCAAATACAGTATATTAAATTCAAAGCCATCAGTTCTGTTTTGCATAATTGACATCATTATCTGTCAGGTTGCTGGGCTCAGGTTTGCAGTCATTATGAGATCATTAGAAAAAGGGTTGTAATAAGTTCAGAAGGCCAATCGGCTCTATTCTAATCACTGGAGAAGTGAGTGCTGATAGGGGCCTCAGGGAAAAAGTATTGAAGCAGCTAGAGGATTTTTAATGACCAAATCAAGTTAGGAAAATCACCACCTGTGCCTCAGTGAACAGGATAATTTCAGCTTGGTGTGAGGGTGAGTGTAAAATGGATTTGTAATCACTTTTATTTTTCTCACCTTTCTTGCCTTTTTTTTTTTTTTTTTTTTTTTTTTTTTAAGGGATGGGTGAAGTGGCTGGGAATGTACTGATCAGAGCAGAAGAAAAAAAAAATGATAAAAAGAAAGAAAACAAGATTATTGACAGAGAGTAAAACTAATGAATGATACCCTATAGTAGCTGAGTGATAAGTTGCAGGGCTGAACAGAGACTTTGCAAATTCGAGAAAACATTTCAAAAGCATAGGAAAATGGTTTTATGAAGTAAGATTAATCACAGTGAATTGTAGGCACCTTTGAATGAGAAGTACACTAGACTTTCTCACTAGTTATTTGGGAGAGGAAAGCACTGCCTGCAGATGATTCTAAGGTAAGTGTCTGAGGTAATTGGAGAGGTAACTTGACTGGGAGTGTCTGCTTTCTTCCATTTACTCTAGAGAGAATACAAATGAATAGCTGAGTTAATAAAGCTAATTATTAGACATCTAAATGCTCACTTAAAGAGCTAGATGACTCTCATTTGTGATTAACTTTACTACTAAAAGACTTGAAAAAACTAAATCTGCCTTAGACTGGGCATCATACTTGAATTTCCAGTTACTTCCGTGAGAGATTGCTACTCCTGTTATTTATCTTTCCCATCCAGACATCCAAAAATATCATATAATTCTCTTCCACATTGCTGTCTTCCACTCTTCAGAGATATCTGTATAACATTTTTTCAGAAAGACTGGAGCTCACTTTGCCTATAATCCTTAGCAGATGTTGTGGGAAACCCGTAGCACAAGTTAAGATATAACATCTTCTATCAGCACTTGGTAGCTTGGACTAATGACCACATTATTTGTATTCACAAGGCTTCTTGTTAATGTGGAGCACAGGCAGAGAAAATTTCCATCTGCTTCAGATGCAAATAGAGTGAGCTCATGTCTGCTCAGAGGGCAAGAGCCCATGTAGGTGTATCCTACGTCTGGCTTATCAGTTAGATAATAAATTAATCTGAGCAAAAGCAATCTCCTTTTTGTATATTTGTACAGCTCTCAGCACAGGAAATTATGGGTTCTGCTGAGGTCTGAAAAGGCCACTCCATTATGAAAGCTAAAATTTAGAGTGAATGCATTGTCATCCACATCTTCATTAAATAAATAAATGGAGCACATTAAACCTGAGGTAAAAAATATCCAATAGATATACTTCTAATGGAAAGATAATTTAATTGAAAAAAATAATCTGTTCATAATATTCTTGTATACACTGTTTTATTAGGTCCTATTATCAAGAACCCATTTACTCTGCATCCTTTGGAAGATATGATAGAGAGGGAAAAATTTAGCCTAGGTGAACGCATGCTATGTAGGTTAAAAGAATCTTCCTATGTTAACATAACTAAGATTTTCTGATGTAGGCAATTAAAATATATTTTTTTTTTTTTTATAAAAAAGGTATTTAAGTATGGAGACCAACTAAGAAAAAGATAGTGTCAGGTCTTCCCCCCCCTTCTTTTCTTTCTCTCTTCACAGACTTTATTATTAAACCTTTGACTTTGGAAAAAAAAAAAAAAAAGGTTATTAGGTTATTTAAAGCAGGGAGACAGATGGCAGTTCCCTTCCCCTATTTATACTATCAATTTCCTGTTTTATTTTGCTCAAAAAAAATATAGGGTTTTAGGCCACCAAGAGTAGGTTATGCTATGTGAAATTGCTAGATAAGATTATCAAGTAAATGAATCAATAATGGCTCTAATGGTTCTCAGGGAAATCAGATTTTACCTTTGACAAAATCAAAATATTTAATCTAATATCCTCTCATTTCTTTCTCTAAAGTTAGAAGAGTCAAACCATCTGACCCTTGCCCATTCCCTTTACAACTACTCCAAGAGTTGAATTAGGAAGCTTCAGTTAGTGCAGTCATCAAATAGTACAACACTTATTCCACTTTCTTGGTTTTGTGATTAATTCTGTGTAAGCTTTTGTTCTATATTTTGACTTTTAAATGCATATTAAAATTATTTGTTTCCTTGGACAGTTAGCCCATCTCCTGTTTGTGTGACCCTCCCGCTAGTCGTGGATGGTCTACAGCACTTTCAGTTCTTCACCTCAGCAACTTTAATTGTTAAGATACACCTCTGGTCTCCCTGTTTAGTCATTAGAGTGAAACAGACGCCTTTAGAAATAATTGTTTTGAACCTCAGATGGTATGAATCAATCATCTCAAAGAAAATATTTCTGTCTGTTGACTGTAACATCATCTGAGGCTGAACAGTCCCAGCGCTCTCATTCTTTTCTCATAGGAGAGGAGCTTGAGTCCCTTGATCATCTTTATCTGAAACTTCATATCACCTAAATACTGTAAAGTGTGGTGTGAAGCTTGTTTTTTTCTTTTTCTTTTTCTTTTTCTTTTTCTTTTTCTTTTTCTTTTTCTTTTTCTTTTTCCTGATCTGCCTTACATGGTCTTATACCATTACATGAAGAAGGACAGTTTAACCCTGTTTCTATAAGAACAATATTTTTTCTAGGCACTGCCCTTACTCATCAGTTAGCAAAGACAGTGGAAAGGTTTCCTCTGAACATATGAAAGACCACTATGTTGAAAGAGTAATTCCTTACACACTTAACATCTATAAGGAAACATTTCACAGAATCATCTACGTTGGAAGAGACCTCCAAAATCTCCCAGTCCAACCTCTGACCTAACACTAACAAGTCTTCCACTAAACCATATCACTAAGCTCTACATCTAAACATCTTTTAAAGACCCCCCAGGGATGGTGACTCAACCACTTCCCTGGGCAGCCCGTTCCAGTGTCTAACAACCCGTTCAGTAAAGAAGTTCTTCCTAATATCCAACCTAAACCTCCCCTGGCACAACTTTAGCCCATTCCCCCTCTTCCTATCACTGGGCACGTGGGAGAATAGACCAACCCCCACCTCGCTACAGCTTTCTTTCAGGTACCCGTACAGTGAGATAAGGTCTCCCCTGGGCCTCTTCTTCTCCAGGCTAAATAGTCCCAGCTCCCTCAGCCGTTCCTCGTAAGACTTGTTCTCCAGACCCCTCACCAGCTACGTTGCCCTTCTTTAGACTCGCTCGAGCACCTCCATGTCATTTTTGTAGTGAGGGGCCCAAGACTGAACACAGTACTCGAGGTGCGGCCTCACCAGAGCCAAGTACAGGGGGTAAAGGGGGACAATCACTTCCCTAGTTCTGCTGGCCACACTGTTTATTATTATACAAGTGAGGATGCTGCTGGCCTTCTTGGCCACCTGAGCACACTGCTGGTTCATATTCAGCCAACTATCAACCACTACTCCCAGGTCCTTCTCTGACAGGCAGCTTTCCAACCACACATCTCCCAGCCTGTAGCGCTGTTTGGGGTCGTTGTGCCCCAGGTGCAGGACCCAGCACTTGGTCTTGTTGAACTTCATACAGTATGCCTCAGCCCATAAGTCCAGCCTGTCCAGATCCTCCTGCAGAGCCTTCCTACCCTCGAGCAGATTGACACATGCACCTAACTTGGTGTCGTCTGCAAACTTGCTGAAGGTGCACTCAATCCCCTCATCCAAATCATTGATAAAGATGTTAAAGAGGACTGGCCCCAGTACTGAGCCCTGGGGGACTCCACTAGTGACTGGCCTCCAACTGGATTTAACTCCATTCACCACGACTCTTTGGGCCCAGTTTCCCAGCCAGTTTCTAACCCAATTGAAGATCAACAATTCCAAACAATCGGTTTTATCTGCAGTAAAATATATGAAATATATGCTTAAATGACCACAGTTCACCTTAATGGAGAAAGCTTGCATCATTATGCATCACACATATAGCCTACAGCAGTGTTCATATGAAGAACATTTTGACTTGCAGACATAGAGAGGTGTTCCTTCAAAACTCAAATTCCTGTTTGAATTCCTTGTCTAATTTGTGAATCATCTTGGTTCTGAGACTGACGTCAAGAATCCAATATAAACAACTTTCTGCACTCAGGCGGACTCTGTGCATGCTGAGATTTGTTCATCAACAGACAATTTAAGGACTCCAGATGAGAACAATTAATCAAGTGAAAATTTATTTTAATATGTGATTTGATTCAATTACATCTAGTCACACTGGCTACCATCTTAGACTCGAGGCTTAAGGCACAAATAAATCCATTCCCCTTTTTATGTTCCACTGACAGTTTCCAAAGCCACTCCTAAGCTGTGTGTGTGCCTTTGTATCAAGGTCCAGCTGATAGCTCTGCTTCTGCTGAGGTTTTTACTTCCCTTCTTCATTATTTTATACGGTAAATTCTGCCACCCTCTTTGAAAATCAGTATGCTATTCAGCAAATTAGTCCACTGGACTAAATGTATCACCTTACTGAGACTGAGAAGTGCCTTACAATGTAGTCTCACTGAATTTAATGACCAAACTGAATAAGATGATATTGATAGAAGTCAAATGAGTAACAGATTGTGGCACATAATCGACATAGATAGACACTTAGCAATTTATATTCTTCCTTTTTCTTCCTTTATTTTAAATGAGGTGTTTGTATAGCTTAATTAAAAGCTTGGAAAATCTTACGCTTGCCTGGAAAAATATATTTTTTCTTTTAATAAATTTTATGGTTTTCAGTCATGACTTTGGAAACCCACCATATCCTGTTGTTGATGAATCCCCTTTCCTAGCCTTCAACCCAAACAAAGACAGCATAAATCTAATAACTACAGTCTGCAGATTTATTATTTTTCTTTGAAAAATCAGTTTTGTACAGAATTAGACAAACATTCACCTTTCTGTTGACAAGTGTGGGCTTGTTCCATGGCCTGTCCTAATAAATGAAAACTAGACTGCTAATTGCATCTTCTTTAATATTTAGCTTTTCCAACAAAGTATGAATATTTCCAAGGAACCACAGAAAAATATCAGAATCAGTAAGTTAGCTTCTTCAGACATCTGCATCTTTTTCTTTCCTGCTTTCATCATGAAATCATATATACATTTTTAAAATATGTTTTTTTGTTTGTTTGTTTGTTTTTTTTTTTTTTTTTACTTTTAAAAACAAATTTGTGAGACTAAATAGTTCCTTTGGATATAAGTCTCCTGTGCTAGTGCTGCTGGCAGGCTAGTGGCACTTATTGATTAAAACTTTATGAAAGATTTTATTCCTGGACTGGAGAAGACATTGTTGACCACAACTCACTCTTAAGTAACACCTAAAAATGATCAGGCCATACAATAATTACTTAACTAGGTCTGCTATTAAAATATGTTAACTAAATACCTACTAAATACCTCCCTTACTAAATACCTTTCTTTGAGGTGTCTTTAAATTACTATTAATCAGTCAAGTGAAAGCATGGAACAGAACACAGTACTCTGCCATCTGATACTGGAAAAATAAAATATAAATAATTTTCTTATTTTTCTAGGGAAAACATTCAGTTGACAGATAGTAATCACTGGGAGATGAAGAGAAGTCATTATTACCCAAACAGGTCTGAGAGGGTTATAAGTTTCCTAATGACTTTCCCATGGAAAGACATCTTAATAAACATCTGATATGAACATTTTCTATGAAGATTTGATTACTAATTTAAACTGTGATCACAACTGCTGAGACCAAAGCTCCTCCCCCATTTTGCATTTATATATCAGGACCTCAACATCTTGAAATGAAGTCAGAGTTGTTATCAATTTTAGGTGGAGCTGTGATTCTAGGCATCATGAGAACTTCATTGTACTATGCATTGTACAGATACAGGGTAGTCCAGACTCACCTTCTTAGTAGATGAGATGATCAAAGCACAGGAGGGGAAATCAGGACACCAAATTATTCAAGCATCAGTGACAGAGATGGAATTGCTTCAGGTCATAATAATTCATTACATCTAGTACTTGTTATTGGAGAAAATGGAATTTCTGCTCCATCAGAAATCAAATGGTCTCTCAATTTGATCACAGTATCTTAAATGTCAAATCTCAGCATTTTCCATAATTCTGGGAAAGTAAACCTGTACTGCCATAAAGATGGTATTGCTATTAGTGGTCAGTTTTCATATATTTTGAAAAAAAAAAAAAAATATATATATATATATATATTTGGGGGGGGGGAATATATTTTTCTCTGATTCTTACATACTATCATGTGGAGGAATTATTATTTATTTCCACTATGCTTGCTTTTCAACTTCTCCATTTGCATAGACAACACAAATAGATGCAGATATGGATGTCTCAAAAACAAATGAGAAGACAAACAAAATGCAGACACACCTACAGATTCTTATCATACATTTTTGTTGGGTTCAATTACATCAGCAAAACTTTTACTGACAAACTGACACTTCTAATAAAGGAATTCTGTAAGATTATACATTGCTAGGATAACTTTTGCTATGGAAAATAAACTAAATAATATTTATTATTCTGCAGCTGAGGATTTTAGGTCAAAGCAATATCCTGATCCAAAGTATTGCATTAGGTTCTACTATCTAAACAAAGAGAGAATGAAGAGAAAAAAAGTGTTGACTTTGCATTACCAGCTAAACACTTAGCACACATGACTGGGCATGACCTTTCTGTTCAAATACATGCTCTCATCAACCAGGATAACAGAAGATGTCAGGTTGTAATGTTTGATATATATTCTTCACATGCTTGATGAGCTGGATATGGCCCATTTTACTTTCCAATAAAGTAAGCAGTCCTGAACACACATTCATTTCTGATAATTGCTTTCTACAACATCACCCACCCACCCTGTCCTTCCCTCCCACCCCCAGTCCCCAGCCCTGTATTTGATATTGGATGTTGGGTGATAGGGATGTTTTGTTTGGTTTTGTGGGGTAATTTTTTTGGAGGATGTTGGGGATTTGGTTTTGTTTGTTTTATGCCAGTGTTTATACAGATTACTAACAAAAGCCTTTGCCTTTGTGCTTAACTTGAGGTTTTGATTCTATTCACATTGAAGGTGTTATACAGGTAAAAGATAAAAGGGTCATCATGACCCAACACTGTCAAGAGAACACTCAGAGAGCTGATGACTTTAAGTGAATTTCCTGTTAGATATGAATATGTTTTTTGTTGTTGTTGATGATGATGTTTGTTTGTTTGTTTGTTTTCATAGAGATGAATCAGAAATAGTTTATACTATACAAAAAAAAAAAAAAAAAAAAAACTTTGCATTCCAATAAGACAAAATATAAAAGAATACACCAGTCAAACTGCTTTTGAATAGAAACATCCTTGACAATGATAAGAAGACTTTGTAGCCAAGTCTCTGTGCTATGACTGAAAGCAAAAAATCAGCTGGTAGTTATAAGGGTGTTAAACTACCTATTTTTCCTCTTCCTTACCTTTCCTAATTTGATCCTAGGCTCTGTTCTTCAGAGATGTGGTGATGCTTTTGGTCCGACTGTTGAGACAAAAATTTGAGAGAGATGACAAAGGCGGGAAGCACCAGACATTGTCTCAAAATCTGTAACATGATGTCACATGTTGGTTATTTTTATTATTTTTTCCAGAATAATTTTATTTTACCTTTTAATTGGCTACTTGAAGTATTCATCCCCATGGTCTCTGAAAGAAAATAGAGAGCAGTGGAGAAAGGAGTCCCTCTATTACTTGTTCTTCCCCACCACGTTCTTTCTACACCTCATCAGTTGTACTCCTGGTCTCCCCACCCAGGATTAAATCTGAGCACAAATGATCAAAGAATGGACCAATAGTATCTGATCAAATTTAAACAAGGAAACTCTGTTTTCTTTCTCTGATGGCTTTTTTTTTTTTTTTTTTTTTCTCTTTATATATACAAAACCTTCAAGGTAAGCTCCATATAATATTTAAAATAATATTTTATACATATACTTATAATCCATTAGAGGTTACCAAAACATAGGAGTCATTTCAAATGCCTCCACCAAATTCTCTGTAATACTATATAAGAATTATGTAGGCAGTGGAATCAGAAGAATAAATTGCATTGCCAAAATATAATAGCAAAACTTGGATTCTGGCCATGATGTCAAAGTCCTGGATGCATTTTTTGTTAGGAGTGCAAGGTTCTGTAGTGACAACTACAGGTTTGGATCTTGATTTGGCTTTGTATCTCATGCAAAATATGGAACTTCAACACATAATGTCTCTAATCCAACACAAGAGGATTTCTAGCCAAATTCTGACACAGTATGATCCGGGAGTATTGTCAACTATTTATCTGAGGGGGAAATAAATGTCCTCAAAATGAAGTCTCGCAATTTGACTGAACAATTAATGCTTCCAAAGAAGGTTGATAATATGTACAGCTATTTATTTATTTATTTCACAGTAGAGGCTCAAACTACTGTCTCTGGGAGTCACAAATGTCTTTTTGTGATGGACGTAATCATCAGATATGAAAACTACGAAGCCTAACAGAGAGCTAACTCATTCTTAGCTCAAACACCAAGAAGCATATTCAACTCCAAGGATTCCATGTGGCCTGTATTTCTTTAGAAAATATTTTGAGAAGTATGTACCTCAGAATCTCTTTAAGAAAGGTTCTTGTCCCCATTTTATATAGGGAACTTATGGCAAATGTCCCTGATACCTGAATATCTAAGCTGAGGTGTCAGGACAGTTTAAGTACAGCTCTATCCTGTTCTGGTCTTCTATATAACTTTGTTCTCCAGGTGCTTTCCTGAATAGCATAGCAATTAATTATATGCCTATATATATATGTATGTGGCTTTCTCAGTTTCTCAAATCACTCTAGCCAGAGGATAAAGCAAGTTTTTTTTCCATCCTTGCTTGTGAGTTCCAAAATCAACCAGAACAGATGCCATCATACAGCTTAGGTTGGAAGGTAGCTCCAGAAGGAACCTTCAATCAGCATATCCCTGGGTGGGCTTGAACTACCAACTTTTGTACCACCAACCTTTCAGTTAACAAATGAATGCAGTAACCAATTGCACAGCAGAGATCTTGCACTGCTGTCATTCCTTCTGGTCATTTTTTAAACATATGAAGTGCTACCCAATCAGACAGCTATTTTCAGGTGATTCATCTGAATTCCAAATGGGCAGAAGCCCCCATTATGCAAATCCACTTCATATACTTAAGTTCCAGAGAAATAAGTATACTCTTCACTCTTATTTTTTAATGCATTAGTCTAGGTAAAACCTTTTTCAGAGACAACTTTCTTGATCCTTCATTCACTGGTTATTTGGAGAAACTAATACTACGTTAACAGTGTAGACTTATGTCTCTTATTGCAAAGTACCCATCTGCATTTCCTCTTGTGCTGACTGGTAGCTAACACTCATGGTTATAATGCAAATCCACAGTGAAACATTAAATAGACCCTGTGTATCAGAAAGCCATGTTTAGGATCTTAACTCCTACACTGCACTTTGTCTCTGGGAAAAACAAAGCAAAATGAGAAACACCCTGCACTGTGAGGATCTGAGCAGCTCTCATCTATAATCAGAGGGATTTTTTCTCCCATCATTTTCCTGGGACTCATGTATTCTGAGAGTGGAAAATAAGGCTCATTCTTGCAACACTGACTTTTTTGACTTTAAATACACTACTCACATGTCCTGTATTAAGACCACATTTAAGTGTCTGTATGACTGATGCTTAAGAAACTGAACTGTACTAAACATTTTCATATTCCTGTGCCTCATTCTACCAAATCATCTTACTCCTTAATCACTTCCTGTTTTTGTTCAGTAGTCAGGATTAATTTTTCCATAAAACCTAATAAAAAGCTAGTGGGGTTTGTATATATTATATTAAAACACATTAAAAATATGACAAAAATACAATTCAAATTTGGAACATGAGTTGGAGGAGATCACATTAATAAATCTCTTAAGCAATACTGATATTAGTGAAATTCTAGGTTGATTCTCTGATACTGAGACCATCTGTCACAGAATGGTATGTGTCCACACTGTTAGACTCTAAAACTGAATTGCCAAATTGAAACATGTTTAAGAATGTTTTCAGATCCATGCAAGCTACTAAACTGTGCTTAGAAGCTAATTCAGTCAGTACCAGTTGTCCAAAGACAAAAATAGATCAAGGACAGTGCTAACAATTCAATAATATGGCCAGTAGATTTTCATTGGTCTTGAATGTTTCTCAATACTGTTTGATTTGCTATTCTTGACATAGCCCACAGATCCAAAGGGTACCTAAAAATCCTGATGAGAAGCCATTAAATAAATAAATAAATAAATAGGAAAAAGGAAATGAAATAGTTGGTATCTGGCATGGGAGAAATCTAAGTTCATGTGTGCAAAGTCCCATCTTTATAACTCAAATAAGCAGAACAGTTAAATATTCCTGTGCTCAGGACAGCATTAATCTGAATAGGTTTTTTATCCCCTGCTTGAGAAAAACAATGCTTAAACTACCTTGAGTAAATACTGAAAAGAGAAGGGTACCTTAGGCAGTGACAGCAGGAAATGTAGCATTTGAAGAAAAAGATTCTCTGAAGGACCAGACTTTTGCCCTCTGAAGTGAGTCACATCATGAGCAAAGAAAGGCAGCATTAATATATATATATATATATATATATATTCTTGCAAAAGTATAGTTGTGGGCACTGCATATCATAGAAAACTGATTCAGTGGTATTCTATGTCCAAAGACAAGCTGAGCTCATAAGCAGCCCAGCTCTGTTACTATTAGAGCAATATTTTAACTGAGGCTTGATGATGTGGAACTTAGGAAAGGAGTCAGCTTTCCCTTCTGAGCAAGGTTCTGCCCCAAAGGGCAGCCAGACCGATGTAATTTGTTGGCTTACACTAAGAAAACCTGATAAATAAAATAAAATAAAATAAAATAAAATAAAATAAAATAAAATAAA